>NC_134887.1:9060716-9068216 GCF_041734735.1 Babylonia areolata
ATAAATTATATTTTGTTTTCTGATCGTTCAGTGACATGTGGTTAAGTTCAGACCATTTAATTAGCTGATTAACATTATTTTGCAGAGTGGTAGATAGTTCGTTCATGTCAGAATGCTTCGAGTGAATGGACGTATCATCAGCAAAAAGTTCACACAATCCATCTGTAATGAATAGAGGAAGATCGTTGATATAAAGGGAAAAGAAAATTGGGCCGAGTACAGATCCTTGAGGGACACAGACTGATTGTGTTTGGAGTTTAGATTGCGCATTACTTGAGAAAACCATGTGTTGACGGTTTGTAAGAAATGGTCTAACTAGAGAAAGAGTCTGGTCAGATGTCTATATATGGCCAGTTTTCTTAGAAGTAGATCATGATCAATAGCATCGAAAGCTTTTGCGAAGTCGACGAACAAAACCCCTGTGAATTTATTATAATTTATATTCATATGCCATTCTTCGATACGATTTGTTAATGCGGCATGGCATGAGTGGTTTGTTCTAAATCCTGACTGATAGGGATGAAGTAGATTGTTTTTTTTAAACATGAGACGTGAGATATTTATAGATATGCTTTTCGAAAGGTTTTGACAGAACTGATAAAATTGAAATAGGTCTGTAATTAGAGGGACTAGTTTTATCTCCAGATTTATAGAGTAGGATTATTCTGACTTGTTTTAAACTATTAGGAAAATAACTTTTATAAATGCAAAGGTTGTACAAGTAAGTTAAAGAGTCTGTAATGACAGAAGCACACATTTTCAGCATTTTACCGTCTAAATTGTCAAGGCCACGCGTTCCCTTCTGTTTGAGATGTGTAAGATAACTGTAAACATCACATACAGTAACAGGAGGAATGACGTCTGATGTGATATTTTTAGAGTTGCAAAAAAAAAAAAAATTTTTAGTAACACTCATCAGAACGGGATTTGCCATTCCGTACAGTTAAATTTGAAATATCAGTGAACTCACTGTTTAGGTTATCCGCTGAAATACATTTTACAGAAGAAGCTGTTTTGTCGACTTTTTTTTCTTTAAAGAATATTAATAGCTTTCCAAGTTGATTTTGAATTACTGCTTGAACCACTGGAAACAAGACCCCGGAAGTTTTTTTTATTTTTTTTTATTTTTTATTTTTAAGAACGGTAACACTGCTGTAACTATATTTCTTTGTTTCTTAAAATCCTTAAATTGTTTCGCCTTCAGAAGATTGTCTCTTATATATGAATAGATTCTTGAATTTCTTCTGTTACCCATGAAGGGGCTTGGGGTTGTGCTTCACTCGTTTAGTTATCAACGGAGCGTGTCTGTTATAAATATCAGTGAATGTTTTAAGCCAGAATTCAAATCCTTCATCAGGGTCACTGATCTGTTACACGTATGATAGCGGTGACTGTGCTAAGTTGAAAAGAAACGAGTCTTTGTCAAAGTTAGCAAAAGAGGGAGGGAGAGCGAGACACACACACACACACACACACACACACACACCGGAGACAGAGACAGCCAAAGAGAGAGGGGGGGGAGACAGCGAGATAGAGCGAGAGTCACAGAGAGAGAGAGAGACAGAGACAGAGAGAAGAGAGACAGACAGACAGACAGAGACAAACAGACAGATAGACAGAGACAGACAGACAGACAGAGAGACAGACAGAGAGCAGTTTTCAACAGACTTTCAGAGCACATGCTTACACGGTAACAAAAAAAAAAAAAAACAGCACTCCCCCGCACGCACGCCGCCCCCGCCCCCCCCCCCAAAAAAAAGCAAAAAAGCAAAAAACAAAACAAACAAAAAACACCATCTACTTCAGTCTGTATATCGATCGAAGTTGGGCACCCCAACAACGTCTGCTGCAACAGATCTGTAAAATGGCTGCTGCCAAAGTGAATGCAGACGGTGTGTGACAAGTGTACCCATCTTTCCCCCAGGGCCTGCCGACCTGTCCCGTCCCTCTGCATCTTCATCCTCTCTCTCTCTGTCTGTCTGTCTGTATGTCTCTCTCTCTCTCTGTCTGTCTGTCTCTCTCTCTCTCTCTGTCTCTGTCTCTCTCTCTCTGTGTCTGTCTGTCTGTATGTCTCTCTCTCTCTCTCTCTCTGTGCCCGTTAGTCAGTCCATGATTGCTTTCACACACACACACACACACAAAACCTCTTGTAATATGAAAAACCTAACCAAATCAATCATAAAGATAAGACATCCAAAACTATCTTTGTCTCTTTCTTTCTTTACATCTTAAGAAATACAATACTTGAAATCTGATGCCTATGTACAGCTCATTGAATTTTGTGACAATAGTAATACAACTGCTTGCATACTAAATTGCTTATTTCCGTTTGTTTTCATGAGAACACCAAAATATATTTAAATGTAGGAATGTAGAGACATGCGCAGGTTTCCGGGATACATAAATCAATATCATTCGTCCATTTCATATGGAGCACTGTAGAGTAAAAATGAAGAATCGTTTTTTTCTCTATTTCTTTTCCTCTCTTTTTTCCTAATCTACTTATCTTTTATTTATTCATTTATTTATCTCTTTTTTTCATATTTAAATATGTCCTTCTTCACATCTATATACACATGAATCTCTAATATATATATCTACTAAGAACATGATTAGAGATAAGCATTCTACTACGTTAATACATAAAATGTTGAATACACAATTGATTATATTCATGATGTATATTTACTTTTTATGTAAATGTCTTCTGTATTCATGTGAAAAATGTAAACGCAAAAATGAATTTTTAAAAAAGTTGGAGAATCCCCCCCTACCCTCCCCCCCCAAAAAAAAAACCCCTCTCCCTCTCCTCTCCTGACTTGCGAACAAAGAAACTCATTCCAGTTTTTGGTTCTTTTTGTGTGAAGTTTTCATGGCTCCTTTGTCTGTCTGTCTGTCTGTCTCTCTGCCTGTCTCCCATTCTCTCCCTCTCTCCCTGCTCCTTCATATTTTGTTGTTGTTGCAGTTTTACTACTTTTAATACACCGAGTAAATCACTTAGCTGTTTCAAGCTGGCATTAAGATGTAGGCCTACTTCAGTATCGACCGACCTTCCGAGACCCATCGTTAGTGACAAGAGCTGCTGGGAAAGTGATACAATTTCATCAGTGATGCGCAGACGTATTATCGAACAGTCAGTCTTGCGCCTGGAGAAATGAAGGCAGACTTTGCACAGAAGAACAACACGCAGTCAGTACAAGTAAGTATACAAAGTGTGCAATGAATGTCTGATGTCTGTCTGTTACTGGGCGAACTTTACTTCGGTATACAAGGAGTATCAAGAATATGCGATGTCTCTTCAGTGGAAACCGAAGAAACCTTATACACAAAAAGGTATTCGATTTCCTGCAGAGTTCTCTGTGTATCCACTATCTTTAAGTTAACTCTCTCCATACGAACGGCGAAAGAGACGACGTTAACAGCGTTTCACCCCAGTTACCACCATCAAAATATTGCAAGCGGAAGGCTCTTATACTGAAGAGGTGAATGTTGACAAAGAATACCACAATTCTGACGACGGAAGCTAAAGGTTGGGTCATTCAGACACCCACTGGACATCCGAGGGGTCTGTGTGGAGGAGAAGAGAGGACTGGCCGTACTGAGTGAGTTAATATGTGTTTCCCGGTGCGTGTTTTATGTGTCTCTCTCTTTCTCTGCATCTCTGTCTCTATCTTTCTGTGTCTATCTCCCCTTCTCTCTCTCTCTTTCCCAAGCCCACACCCCCTCCCCTCCACAATTCCCGACCACTGACACCCCTAAACATTCCATTCTTCGTTTTGACGTTATACTTATACGCCCCTGCCCCTGCCCAGGCCCCCGCCTACGCATCCACCACTGCCCCTGTCCCCGCACCCGTCCCTGCCCCCGCCCCTGCCCCTGCCCCCGCCCCCGCCCAGGCCCCCGCCTCCACCCCTGCCCCTGCCCCTGTCCCCGCACCCGTCCCTGCCCCCGCACCTGCCCCCGCCCCTGCCGAAGCCACCAAGCCCGGTCTTGAAGTGTGAAATCTATTGAAAGTTTTCAACAACAACAACAACATTCTTTTTTTTTTTTTTTTTTTTTTTGTCAAGGCCTGACTAAGCGCGTTGGGTTACGCTGCTGGTCAGGCATCTACTCGGCAGATGTGGTGTAGCGTATGTGGATTTGTCCGAACGCAGTGACGCCTCCTTGAGCTACTGAAATACTGATATATATATATATATATATATATATATATATATATATATATTGTGGAGGATTAGTTGTAAGCATCGTTTTCTATCTGTTATACATTAACTGAACCAGTAAAAAAAAAAAATCATATGTTGGTGGGTACATGATTATGAAAAACACATACATCAAGCTCATAGATGAGAGGGGCGGGGGAGGGGGGAGGCGGGGAGGGGGGCGGGGGGCGGGTGAGTGCAAGTTAAAAAAAAACAAAAACAAAAAAACGCAGGGCCTATTTTGCAACAGATTTGTCAACCAGTATAGATATGACTTAATATTAACACAAGTATCTCCATCGACAGAAACGTTCAAGCGAAACGACACACAATGTCGACAATCATATACCGTGCAAAACAAAACTGCACAACTACCCCGATTCATAATACAGAAGCGGTATTATAAGAAACTCTAGGGAGAGCTGGACAGTGCATGCAAGGTCTTCAGAAGAATACAGTAGCAGACTTTGTAACGGCAGTGCTGTGCGCTAAAAAACAAAGTCCGAAACTTTCTTTTTCAACACTGACAATCAATATTTACGCAACTCCATGTAGTGATACCATTTTCTGGTAAATACTACTACTGATGTTTAACATTACTAACTTTGTTTGATCTTCATTTTTCTCATCTTTCTTTTACCAATTCTTCCTTTCCTTACATAAAAAAAAAATCAAATCTACTGTGCCCCTTGCGTGCAAGGTTAGCACGTTAAAAAAAAAAAAAAAAAAAAAAGAAGCCACAATGGTGTATGTTAAATCCTCGTTAATAAAAAAAATTGTGCCAGTCTTGTATTTTGTCTTGTCTTGTCCAGTTTAGACGGAGGGGGAAAATGGACAAAATAAAATAAAATAAAATAAAATAAAATGTTAGCGACTGTACAACTTGAACACAAACTAAACACGCTCCATGGATAAACCATTCTTGCCATGGCGACAGTGTTGTTGATAAATATATAAACACACGCCATGGATAAACCATTCTTGCCATGGCGACAGTGTTGTTGATAAACATATAAACACACGCCATGGATAAACCATTCTTGCCATGGCGACAGTGCTGTTGATAAACATATAAACACACGCCATGGATAAACCATTCTTGCCAAAGAGCGCCGGCAGTGTTCTTGATTATCATTAACCCATCGTTAGTGACGAGAGCTGCTGGAAAAGTGAGACAATTCATTAGTGATGCGCAGACGTATTATTGAACAGTCTTGCGCCTGGAGAAATGAAAGCAGCTCCATGGATAAACCATTCTTGCCATGGCGACAGTGTTGTTGATAAATATATAAACACACGCCATGGATAAACCATTCTTGCCATGACGACAGTGATGTTGATAAATATAAACACACGCCATGGATAAACCATTCTTGCCATGACGGCAGTGTTGTTGATAAATATATAAACACACTCCATGGATAAACCATTCTTGCCATGGCGACGGTGTGTTGTTGATAAATATAAACACACGCCATGGATAAACCATTCTTGCAATGGTGACAGTGTTGTTGATAAATATAAACAAACTCCATAGATGAACCATTTTAGCCATGGCAAAAGTGTTGTTGATAAATATAAACACGCTCCATGGATAAACCATTCTACCCATGGCGACAGTGCTGTTGATAAATATATAAACACGCTCCATGGATAAACCATTCTTGTCATGGCAACAGTGTTGTTGATAAACATATAAACACGCTCCATGGATAAATCATTCTTGCCATGGCGACAGTGTTGTTGATAAATATAAACACACGCCATGGATAAACCATTCTTGCCATGGCGACAGTGTTGTTGATAAATATATAAACACACGCCATGGATAAACCATTCTTGCCATGGCGACAGTGTTGTTGATAAATATATAAACACACTCCATGGATAAACCATTCTTGCCATGGCAACAGTGTTGTTGATAAATATATAAACACACGCCATGGATAAACCATTCTTGCCATGGCGGCAGTGTTGTTGATAAACATATAAACACACGCCATGGATAAACCATTCTTGCCATGGCGACAGTGTTGTTGATAAATATATAAACACACGCCATGGATAAACCATTCTTGCCATGGCAACAGTGTTGTTGATAAATATATAAACACACACCATGGATAAACCATACTTGCCAAAGAGCGCCGGTTGTGTTCTTGATTATCTTTCTGGCATGGTATCGGCACAAGTTTCCCGACTGTTTTAAATTACGGCAACCCCCCCCCCCCCCCCCCCCCACACACACACACACACTCCTCCCACACCCCCACCCCTCTCCCTCTCTCTCCACTCCCTGATCTTCCTCAATCTTCTCTTGTAAATATTTTGTGCAGGTTCCTATAGATCGTTTACCTACTTCAGAGAGTAACTGACACGAAACCAAGCGGGCGCACACGCATATGTTTACAAACATTACAATTGCGTACAAGAATACTTTCAAAGGAACATAGCCTGGACATGGAAGACCGTGTGTGTGTGTGTGTGTGTGTGTGTGTGTGTGTGTGTGTTGTGTGTGGTTTTTTTGTTTGTTTTTTTAACATGGACCTGGGAAGATCAGTCAACTGTTTAACTTCTGCAGACGTGGATGAGTAGAGCTTGGTGTCACTGTGTGTGTGTGTGTGTGTGTGTGTGTGTCTGTGTGTGTGTGTGTGTGTGTGTGTGTGTGTGTGTGTGTGTGTGTGTGTGTGTGTGTGTGTGTGTTCGTGTGTGAGGCAGTGTGTTGAGATTGTGTGCGTGCGTTCGAGTGTGTGTGTGTGTTTGGGTAGGGGAGGGAGGGGTTAGGGGGTGGTGTGTTGAGGTGTGTGTTGAGTTGCGCGTTTGTGTGGTGTGTGTGGGTGTGGGTGTGGGGTGTGTGTGGACTGAGATCCTCCTTTTAAGACGCACACTGTACATAAGGCAACCCACCTTCCCCCATTCTCTGTGTGTGTGTGTGAGAGAGTGTGTGTGTGGGGAGAGAGAGAGAGAGAGAGAGAGAGAGAGAGAGAGAGAGAGATAGACTGTGCCTCTTCTTCTAACTGAGAACTGGGTGAGTTTTTTTTTGTTTTTTTTTTTTTTCACAGCTAGCTAGGTGGGCAGTGATATTCATGAAAATTCTACTTGTCTCTTCACACACTGAGCAGTACAGTAGTAAAAGAATATCATCATTAAAGCATCACAATCACAAACTCCTGCAAGCTCAGCTTATTAATATTAATATTATTATTATTATTATTATTATTATCACCTCTTTTTTTTTCTTCTTCTCTTTCATACCAGTCAGTGTTTGCTGGCAACGTGGCATGGTGATCGAGAGAAA
>NC_134887.1:9073216-9078216 GCF_041734735.1 Babylonia areolata
TTTTTGAGTGCGTTTGTGCATGCGTGAGAGTGTAAGTGTACACAAGTGTCAGGAGAGTTCTGTGTGTGTGTGTGTGAGGGGGAGGTGGGGGTGCAAGGAGGAGGTGGGGTAGAGGATGAGGTATGTGAGTGTATGCATGCCTACACTGTGGGAGCAACAGGATACTGGAACGTATATATATTATATATATATCTTTGTATATATGTGCGTGGGGTTGGGGGTGGGAGATATGGGCGTGTGTGTGTGTGTGCTTGTAGAAGTAAGCGTTCATCTGTGTGTGTGTGTGTGTGTGTGTGCCGTGGAAGCTGCGATACATAGACTAGAAATGAGTGTGTGGAGGAGGGGGGTAGAGGAGGTGCAGGGTAATGTGTGTGTGTGTGTGTGTGTGTGTGTGTGTGTGTGTGTGTGTGTGTTGGAGCTCATGTACGTTTATATGTATTTGACTGTGCTTTCATAACTGTGAAACTGCGTGTTTGGTGCATATCTGTTATGCATGTGTGGGTGTATGTGTGAATGTGTGTCTTCATGTTTTACATTTATTTGCTTATTTATCATCATTGTCTTTATTTATTTATTTATTTATTTATTATTATTATTTTCATTACTACTACCTTTTTTTATATCATAATTATTATTCATTTATTTATTTATTTATGTAAACTTATCTATAATTTATTCACCTTTTTTTTTTCTCAAGGCCTGACTAAGCGCGTTGGGTTACGCTGCTGGTCAGGCATCTGCCTGGCAGATGTGGTGTAGCGTATATGGATTTGTCCGAACGCAGTGACGCCTCCTTGAGCTACTGAAACTGAAACTCGTCACATCTGTGCATTATCACGTCGATGTCTTGGCATTTTCTTTACCAACATAATTATGACTTTTGCTGATCAAGCACCAACGGTGTTCAACTCACTCAGTACGGCCAGTCCTCTCTTCTCCTCTACACAGACCCTTCAGATGTCCAGTGGGTGTCTGAATGACCCAACCTTTAGCTTCCGTCGTCAGAATTGTGGTATTCTTTGTCAACATTCACCTCTTCAGTATAAGAGCCTTCCGCTTGCATATATTTTGATGATGGTAGTTGGCGTGAAACGCTGTTAACGTCGTCTCTTTCGCCGTTCGTATGGAGAGAGTTAAAATCGCATTACTGTATGACGGTTATGTGATGTGATAAGAAACGCTAGGGGAGAGCTGGACGGTACAAGGTCTTCAGACGGAGAAGTATTGGGACTCTTGACAGGATGCCAGCACTCACTACTGCCGACCTAGGTGCCGCCTGACTGTTTTCTTCCCCCCCTCACCCCCCACCCCCCCCCCACCACCGCTCCCCCTCCCTCCCCCGTCACGTCCCCCCACTCTCCCTCCATATCTCTCCCTCAACTTTTTTTTTGTCTTCTTTTCTCTAATCCCATATAATTATTCACAATATGTCAGGCCGTTGTCAGATAAATGAATGCAACTGAAACTGCCAATAAAATGATTATCAGTCTGTATAAGTGCATTAACTCTCTCCATTCGAACGGCGAAAGAGACGACGTTAACAGCGTTTCACGCCAATTACCACCATCAAAATACTGCAAGCGGAACGCTCTTATACTGGAGAGGTGAATGTTGACAAAGAATACCACAATTCTGACGACGGAAGCTAAACGCTGGGTCATTCAGACACCCACTGGACATCCGAGGGGTCTGTGGAGAGGAGAAGAGAGGACTGGCCGTACTGAGTGAGTTAACTGTAATGTTATAAACAAAATATTTCTAAATCATATTTCATGTCTTCTCTTCCTGACCCCCCCCCCCCCCCCCCCTCCCCCTTAGACATTCAGCCCAATAATTTGATCTCTCCGTGTCACACCCGAGATAATTCACGAACACCTGTCCTTTCTTTCATTGAAAGAATCAAACTATAAACAATTAAACATACTAAACGATACTACAACTACTACTATCAATATTTCTTCTACTACTACTAATGATAGTAATAACAGAATGGAGCGTTGGTGTGTACGATTTCACAGATTGATGTGTGTGTATGTGTATGCCATGCGTGCGTGTGTGTGCGCGCGCGCGCGGTGTTCATGCTTACGTGTGTGCATGTATACGCGAGCGCGCGCGCGCTCGCGTGTGTGTGTGTGTGTGCGCGTGCGAGCGCGCGACCGCACGTGCTTGCTGCATACGATCGATACACTGAAACATCTCCCAGATTTCGAGACGGCATTATATTTTGTGAGGGCGGGTTGACTGACACCGGGGAAATCCCACGATTACTTTGTTCAGTGCCTGCAGGGACACACCCACTTTTCCCCTGTACTGGAAAGCGATACGGGGCACACTCACTGATGCAGGCATCAAACTGCCAGGCTGCTGGGTGGGAAGTATAGACATGAAGGGATTTGTATTTGTATTTGTATTTCCTTTTATCACAACAGATTTCTCTGTGTGAAATTCGGGCTGCTCTCCCCAGGGAGAGCGCGTCGCTACATTACAGCGCCACCCTTTTTTTTTTCTTTTTTTTTTCCTGCGTACAGTTTTATTTGTTTTTCCTATCGAAGTGGATTTTTCTACAGAATTTTGCCAGGAACAATCCTTTTGTTGCCGTGGGTTCTTTTACATGCGCTATGTGCATGCTGCACACGGGACCTCGGTTTATCGTCTCATCCGAAAAAGTAGCGTCCAGACCACCACTCAAGGTCAGTCTAGTGGAGGGGGAGAAAATATCGGCGGCTGAGCCGTGATTCGAACCAGCGCGCTCAGATTCTCTCACTTCCTAGGCGGACGCGTTACCACTAGGCCATCACTCCACATGATTATATCCCGTTGGTGTTAGAGGTATCCATGATGAGTATCACTGAAGTTGAACGAGTAATAAAAAGGGCCCAAAAACCTAGGTAGAGATGAGTTTAACGACCTATCGGCTTCACGCCCTTAAAGGTCAGAAAAACCTACAATGTAGGCTCCATATATACGGGGCTGCGGTGCATGCTGGGAGGTCGGACACCCAATGACACAGGCTGGACATTGGTCACTCGGCCAACAGCACCGCGCGAGCGGCGATCCTCGCTCGCGGGCAGCCCATCGCGAAGTTTTCCCTTGTTATACAAAGCTCGGTAGAAGAAAGAGTGTTGCAAATACCCATATGATGCGTAAGCCATTGCAAAAGAGTGCAGAAATTATAATTTTATGTCGTTAGACTTTAAAAATTTTCAATTATATCCCGGTGATAGGGGAAGAATGGTGGCAGGGATGGGGGAGGACATGCAGACTCTGGTGAAGGCAGAATAGTCTCCCCCGGAGCACACCTGAACGCGCGCAGAAACACGGGGCCCCCAAGGTGTTCGTCAGTGTGTATGTGGGCAGGTGTCTGAAGTAGGCGTGTATGCATGTCTGTGAGCGGTGGTATTTGTGTGTGTGTGTGTGTGTGTGTGTGTGTGTGTGTGTGTGTGTGTGTGAGTGAGTGTGTGTGAGAGTGTGTGTGTGTGTGTGTGTGTGTGTGTGTGTTGAGAGAAAGAATTTATATATGTGTGCGTGTGTGCATGCATGCACAGACGCGCGCGCGTGTGTGTACTGAGTACGCGGGCGTGTGTGGTGCGTACGCCTTCGTCAGTGTGTACAAAAAACTGGAAAAGTGGAATGGTAAGCCCAGAGTGGCATGAGGCAATGCGCAACTGTCAGATTCAAAAGCTTACATGTTCATACTGCCCGGGACATGCAGGTGTTAGGGTAAATGAGCGAGCCGACAGTCTTGCTGGAAACGCGACAACAACGAGCGGTCTACATCTGTGAAAATCAGAAACCCTGAGAAAAAAAGTAAAGAGTACCTCAAAAACCAAGTACAAGGCACTCACACCACTGATCACCTCACAGAAAGACAGACTGAGGGAGCGGCCGTATGTCTAGCACGAAAGGTAGAGCACGATCCTTAGTAAATCACACGAATATTGGCATCATTTCCATTCCGAAATTGCGCAATTTTTTTTTTTTTTTTTTTTTTTTCAAAACGAAACAATCTCTCTGGGCTTTCCCAAATACATTATAGACTGAGTAACACGCTTGCCGCCACGTTCCAGGCATCAGAGATCTTTTGCCACCCCGCCTAAACTGAATCGGAGGCTCTCTCTCTCTCTCTCTCTGTGCTCTCTCTCTCTCTGTGTGTGTGTGTGTGTGTGTGTGTGTGACTGTGTGTGTATATATGTCTGTGTGTTTACTTACATTCATTTGCTTTAAAAAAAATTTTTTTATTCGTATTGTCATTGTTATTCAATTTATCATTCATATCTTTCTTTTAATCATTTCGTTTATTAATCTATTCATTTTTATTGTATCTTATTTTACTTTGATTTGTTTTTCTTTCTTTTTTAAAAATCATTTTGATCTATTCATTAATCCAATTACTTACCCATTTATCTATCTGTTTATGTACCTCAAGTTATCTTACTTCATTTTATTATATTTTCCCTCAAGTGCTCTGGGTTGCGCAGCTCGTCAGGCATCTGCTTAGCAGATGTCAGTGGTGTAACCCGGTATATGGATTTTTTTTTTTTTCCGAACGCACTGACGGCCCCCCTCATGAGTAGTTAACTTTACAACTGAACTGAACTATTGCAACAACACCACAGTCAGGCGCCTGTGGTCAGCCGGTAACACCAAAGCAGCTGCTGTGAAAGACCGCCCACTTTCCTGTGCCTGTTTTGCTGAGGAAAGGGGGCGTGAAACAACCCACCAAGATATACATACAAGTTAAACTTTTGATTCTAGTTGGGGAAGTATTTTTTTCTCTATGTTCTGTACATTCGTACGTAAATCAGCTAAATAATCGCCACAGAGAACATATTCAATAAACTCTGTTGTTGTATTTATAACTGATATTTATCTATTTACTAATCCATTCAATTTATCAATATTACAATTATCATTATCAACATTCGTCAAAAAGAACAAGTTCAATAATCACACACATTCAACTTGATAAACTTTGTTGTTGTTTTTACAACTGATATTTA
>NC_134887.1:9083216-9165716 GCF_041734735.1 Babylonia areolata
TTTTCCTTGATACGCCCAACGACCTGCTTCTGCTGGGGGCTGACAAGCTGGACTTCAGTGCCCTAGGTTTGCAGCATCTGGTCAACTGGTAGCCTGCATGATGGAGACCTGTGCTGTTTACTTGTCCCCTGCCCATTGCACCAGACTGTGTACGCAGCATTGAATCTATGATTCTCTTTATGAATACATGTGAACTGGAAGACAGAACTCAACTTGAAGATTTCACTGATTATATTACACGATTTGATTGTCTGTCGTTTTTTGTTGACACTAAGACTGGCAGTCAGGATACCGTGCTTATTTATTGAAGTTTTCAATGATTTAGGATATTTTTTAAAAATCACATTATTTTATCGTAAATATTTGTTATATCAGCTGTTCAGGAGGGAATAAGTTGTTATAAATGTTCTGACAATGTAGAAGTCTTTCCTGATGATGACTAATTAAGCATGATTGTTTGATATAGATGTGTTACAAGATACTATAAATAACTGCTAGTTGGAACAGTTGACAGTCTTTGAAGGATCTCACGGCAGTGTTTATTTGTTTGATGATATATGTTTGTATCAAAATAAGTATAACGTACTGTAATGCCCTTTTAGCTGGACATTAAATGCATGCACTAAAATACTTGATGATTTCATGTGGGGATGCGAGCCAACTTTGTGATCTGCCAGACAGTGAAGAACGTGACTGTGTGTTAAGTAAAATCTCAGCGACTCGCAGACTGAAAATTGTATGTGTAAATGATTTGATATTTGTAATTTGATTAGAAGGCATGGAAAATACGCAGATAGTATGCATATATGAACTTATATGACTGTACCATTGTTAATATAAGATACATTCGCCATGTCGTGAACAAAAAAAGTTAACGATTATACTGTTAATCACTTTGTTGCTGTGCGCTGGGGTGTGCATAGTCCTTTTGTGTAGTCTCTGGTGTTGCTGGAGGTTGTTGTGGGCTGCTGCACAAAGGAGTCATCTGCTTCAGATCACTGATGCTAAAATTGGGGGGAAAAAAGAAAAAGAGGAAGGAAAAACAAAACCCTCTCATGTCAACGTTTCACGAAACACTGCAAACAAACAAACTGGACAAACAGACACGACACACTGTTTGACGGACGTACACTCGGGACGGAGACTGTACGAACTGTACTCACCATTACGTTACTCTTCAACCCAACCAACGGGTGACAATCGTTCGCGTGCTACTTTGACAGGACAGCAACCTATTTTCGACTCTCAGTACTTACTTCGACGACTCCATACTTACCAAGTCACATTGAACAAAACTCTGATGTGTAGTCACCAAATTCATAATAGTTATGTCAAAATCCAAAGGAACTACAAAACTTGCTGCTGCCCATTCGCTTCTTTCACTTCCAAAGGCTTTGGGAAGAGAAAAAAAAACAAACAAAAAAAACCGGCAAACACACACGCACAAAATCTTGGCCTTGGTTCGTCCTCGTATTGAACTTGTAACCTAACAGCTGGTTGGTCAGAAAAAACACAATGTTGTTCTCCCGAACCAATCGCACTTAGCTTTGCCCCAGCCCGTTGAGAAAAAAAACAACAAAAAAAAAAACCCCTCGGTATCGTGAATTTCGTTTTGCACGTGCAAGTTTGACTGCACGGGGATAGGGGCGGGAGGGGGGAGGGGTCACAAAAGTGGGTAAACAGTGGCCGTGGATTCCACCGGCCTCGTGATATGGCTTTCCTAACAGTGACGCTCGTGTGCCCGCATTAAAACAAGCATATGCCAATCGAAGGAGAAAAGAAATGGTTGAAAATTATGGCGTATATCATAGGATGCAGCAAATCTAAATTGTATATAATATAGCATACAGCGCGGGCTCGTGTGTGTGTGTGTGTGTGTGTGTGTGTGTGTGTGTGTTCAATTTCTTCGTAATCCCTAAGATTGAACTTTTGAATGTACTGTCCTTGTAACCAATACTGTATTGTGTGTGTGTGTGTGTGTGTGTGTGTGTAACACAACACAACACAACAACTACTCTTTCATTTAGGAATAATGATAACAATGATAAAATGATAATAACGATCCATTGTTAGCGTATTGTTTTACATCGTCGCGTGACTCTGAAACCGCTCGGACATGTTGGAATATGGCGTGTTGCTGATGGGTACCTACCCTCCCCCTCCCCCACCAGAATGTCGTGCACACTCACGCAAAGGATGACACGATAAACCGAGGTCCCGTGTGCAGCAATGCGCTTAGTAAGTGCAGGGTTTTTTGTTTTTGTTTTTCTGTTTGTTTTTTTAAAGACTTCTCCCTGTATAAATTCTGTAAAATAAATAAATAAATAAATAAAATAATAAAAATCCACTTTGACAGCATAGCAAACACACTTTCCAAACAACAACAACAAAAAGACACACACACAATATCACGGTGGCGCTGTACTATGGCGTCACGTTCTTCTCGCAAAGAACAGCCTAACAGAAGTTCAACTGAATCAAGGAAAGCTGTTTGTTCTGTTGTGACAGAAAGCAGTAATTTTTTTTTTTTTTTTTTTTTTTTTTTTTTTTTTAAAGCCAGTAACATGGAATGGATAAGCATATACGTCTAAAAGACAAGGGAAATGTTTCACTGTGCAACCGGACTGTGCGTCTCAACACTACGCAATGGAGGCCATCGGTCATTACTTTTTTTCCCTTTTTTTTTTTTTTTTTTGTATCATATCCTTCTTCTCTCATCCACCCATTTCACAATTCCTGCATGCATTTCACCATCCACCAGTACATTTTTTTCTTTTTCTTTTTTTATAACCTTTCTTCTCTCATCTATCTATTCCATAATCCCGCACACATTCATCAACCTGTGTTTCTTTAGCGGTCGTTGTTGTACAAAGTTACCTGGTGCAAATGGACAGGAAACGAAAAAAAACCCAAAAGCCGGAGTCATAGACAAAACATAGTAAAATAAACTATGTCCTCTCAGCCGTTTAATCATGTGTGTGTCTGTGCGTGGGTGTTAGTGTGAGTGTTGGAGTGTAACAGTTGTAGTATTGATAGTATCAGTGTTACTTTGTGAGTTTTATGCATTGTGTTTTTTTTAATAATATTAATGATTCTGTTTTTATGTTTCTACTACTTTTTATATGCTTTCTTGTTTCACTTTAGGTACTGGATTGTAAAGCGCTTATAGCTTGCTTATGCTTGTATTATAGCGCTATATATAAATAAAATATTATTATTATTATATCTTCACAGTCCTTTCTCTCCCTCCCTCCTTCCCTCTCCCCCTCTCTCTCTCTCTCTCCCCCCCCCCCCTTCCCACTCTCTCTTTCTCTCTCTCACTTTTTCATTTTTTTTCACTCATTACTTTAGTGTCTGCTCTGTAGTAGGTTGATCAGCAACAAAAACCAAGACAGACAGGCAGAACGCATCCTATACACACCCCCACCGCCCTCGCCCAATCCTTGAAAAGAAGGCAGTGAAACAAGCCATGGCTGCACCACGTTCCCTACACGCCTCCATAATCATCAATTTAATCGACACAAATAATCAAACAAACATAACAGTTGTGCACAAAGCCGGTGTTAATAGCATCAAACTCTCTCTCTCCCCCCCCCCCACCCCCACCCCACCCCCTTCCCCCCCTCCCCGCATCCTCTTATCCCAGGGTCATTCGCAGATTGTCAAGATGGCCGACCCATTGATTTTTTTTTTTTTTTTTTTTTTTGGGGGGGGGGGGGGGCGGGAGGGGGGGGATCAGTGTGATGGACCCCACTTGTTGGAAATGACCCCCTTACTGCTCAAGCTACTGGAAAAGTTATGGGGTTCGTTCTGGGCTAACTGACCGCCGCCCCCCACTCCCTCCACCTCCACGCCCTCCCCCTCCCCTCCCCTCTCCTCCCATCAACCTCTCTCCATACGAAAGGAAAGGTGGATGTGAGGGGCGTGGTGGTTCTACTTTAATAGCCTGTACTGATTCTATGTCTAACGAAGAGAGTGGGTGAGGGTTGGGGGTGGGGTAGGGGTTAGTTTGAAGCTGTTACACCGGGATAAAAAAAAAAAAAAACGCCCCCCACCCCCACCCCCCTGCCCCCGCGCGTGCACGTGAGTCTCGTGGACTTTAATTCGATCCAGGACGAGTCTTGCTGGCAGAAGGGATTAGTGACACGAAGAAACTAATCTGATCTGCTATGAAGTGAAAGCTGGGTTTAGGAGTGAGAGAGAGGGAGAGAGAGAGAGAGAGAGGGGGTGGGGATGTGCAGGGGGATGGGGGGGGGGCGGCGGGGGGGGGGGGGGGGGAGAAAAAGCCGGAGAGACAGACAGAAATACGGAGAAATGGACATGGAGAGAGACAGAGAGATACAGAGACAGGGAAAGAAAGACAGACAGAGAGTGAGAGAGAGAGAAACAGACACACACAGACACAGAGAGAGAGGGGGGGGGGGGGGGAGGAAAGAGGTTACCTGGTTATTGATTCGTTTGGTATAATCGCCGATTCTCTATCTGTGTGTGTGTGCATGTGTGTGTGTGTGTGTGCGATAATTTTTCTCTCTTTTTTTTTTCTTCTTTTATTCTAATTCAATCAGCAGATCAACCGCAAATCCCGACACCACACCCACTCCCCCCAAAAGCTGGTTCGTGTCGCAAAGTGATCACTGACCCACGACCGGATTTTGACACAACGATTAACACGTTGCTACCAGGAAAGCACTGGGATCTCCACCACCATCACCTTCCTTTTTTTTTTGAGGGGGGGTGGGGGGAAACACGGAGGGGCGGGGGACTGAGTGAGTGGGGGAGGGGGGGGTAGAGTCATAAAACGGGGAAAAAAGAGAGTGTGGGAGAAGAGAGGGAAAAAAGAGAGTGTGGGAGAAGAGAGGGTGAGGGGCGTTAGGAGGGATGGGGGGACCCGGGGGGCAGGGTGAGAGGTGTGACGGAGGGGGGCAGGTTGAGAGGTGTGACAGAGGGGGGGCAGGGTGAGAGGTGTGACGGAGGGGGGGCAGGGTGAGAGGTGTGATGGAGATGTGAGGGCATCGGGGATGGCGAGGGGTGGGGGGGTGGGGAGGGGTAGGGGTGGAGGGAGGGAGCGGGGAGTCCTGCATGCTGGTGGAGGGGGTGGGGTGGGGGGTGGGCGGAGAGGGAAGAGGGGAGTCCTGCATGCTGTGCAACAGTTCATCTGAAATTCCACCAAGGCCTGAAGGTGTTATCACACACACACACACACATAGTCACACGCAAGCACGCACACACACACGCACGCGCATTCAGACACTTAGACACACACAGACACACACACACACACACACACACACATAGGGTACTATCCGCTTAAAATAAATGACTGATATTGTGAAGAGAGAGAGAGAGACAGAGACAGAGACAGAGAGAGAGCATCAACAAATAAACAAATACGAATGAAGAACCAAGATGGAAAAACCGAAATGGGAAATCATGTTTCCAGATAAACATTTCACAAGGCAAAAAAACACGTGTCGAGATGAAGTGAAAGATGTATCTGAAAAGAAAGGGAGAGAGAGAGAGAGAGGGGGGGGGAGGCAGAGAGTGGGGAGGTGAAGGGAGAGGGAGTTGGCAGACTGACGGACAGAGAGACAGACAGGTAAAGAGAGAGAGGGAGGGAGGGGGGAGGGGGTGGCAAGCACAGTGAGAGACAGACAGGCAGGCTAGCAGACGGACAGAAAGACAGACAGACAGACACACACACACACACACACACACACACACACACACACACACACACACAATACGTGCTGCGTTCTGAAAACTGGGAAAGAGAAGTGAATGGGGGGGAAAAAAAAGAAAAAAAAGAGAGAAAAAAAGAAGAAGAAAAACAGCAACAACAACAGAACCAAGAAAGTAGAATGAAAGATCTTTAGATCATATGCTGACTTGGGTCAAAAACACTGTGAAATGATTCCCTTTGTTCCGTCTGATGTGAAGCCTTCACAGACGGTGTGCTCACTAGAGGCAGGCCCCGTGACCGAGTCGGTTAACTGGGCGTTATTATGACTTCTGATACAGCGTTCATCAGTCATCAGGGTTCGATGTCCCGTTTCAGCATCAGTGGTGTTGTGTGTGTCCTATGGTACAGGCAGTTTGCTTCGATTTGCCTCACTCCACTCAGGTGTGAATGGGTACCTGACTTCGATTTGGGACGTTTATATTATAAATTATATATATATATATATATATATATATATATATATATATATATATATATGTGTGTGTGTGTGTGTGTGTGTGTGTGTGTGAGTGAGTGAGTGAGTGAGTGAGTGTCAGTGTGTGTGTGTGTGTGTGTGTGTGTGCTAAGTTTGAAGTCCCGAGAAGGATGGAAAACAAGCGCACCCCCCACCCCCCACTTTTTACCCAACCTACTCGATCTCTCCCGCAGGTACATCTCTTGATTCTGTTTTGGTCGCTGTAAAACTGCAGAAGGGGTGGGAGAAGGGTGGTGGTGGATCCAGCACACACTGAAGCTCACTTTGCTATTTTTGTGCAACAAATACACATGAATGATACAAACCCGTTTCTTTCTTTTTCTTTTTTTTTTTTGTAGCCAGCTCTGCTGCTGTTTTGCATGAGGATGATGATCATAATGATGATGATGATAGTGATTGTGGTGGGGGTGGTTGTGGTAATGTGGATATGAGAGTGGCTTTCGGGGTGGGGGTGGGGGTTGGCAGCAGTGGCTCTGTGTTTGTGTGTGTGTGTGTGTGTGTGTGCACGTAGATGTATGTGTGTGTGCGCGCGTGTATGTGTGTGAGTGAATCTATCCTTTTGTCTGATTTCTGTTATCCTGAAAGTCTGATAAATGTCCATTTCCTTGAATAACCAGAATAACCGGGCAACTGGACCAGAAGCCCAATGCTGCCCATTCCAGCTCGTGTCTATTGTTGTCACCAAACGTCATCACACTGGTCTTCCAGATGGGATGATGAACCGAAGTCCTCTGTGCAGCATGCACTTACAACACATAAAAGTGCCTATGGCAACAGAAGGGTTGTCCATGGCAAAATTCTGTAGAAAAATCATGTGGTAGGAACAAGAAAGAGCACATTTGCACAGAAAAAAGAAAAAGAAAAGGAGAGCATCCCAACCTCCATTTCTGTTTTTACAGGAGGCGTGACTGTGTTCAAACAAATCCATATACTCGACACATCTGCTAGGCAGATGCCTGACCAGTAGCATAACCCAACGTGCTTAGTCAGGCCTTGAGTGCATGCTTATATATTTGTGTATCTATCAGAGTGAATTTCTTCTACAGAATTTTACCAGAGGACAACACTCTTGTTGTCATGGGTTCTTTTTCTGTGCAACAAGTGCGTGCTGCACACGGGACCTCGGTTTATTGTCTTATCTGAATGACTAGATGCCCAGTTTGATTTTCCAGTCAAACTTGGCAGAAAGGATGGGAGCAGGATTCGAACCCACAACTTCACAGACTCTTGATATCGCCAGCTGAGCGTCTTTACCATTCTGCCACTTTCCTTCACTCAAGATCTGGTGGAAGGGAGAGTAAAAATACTGATCTGTATGTATGACTTAACCCAAGGATACTTGCTAACTAGTTGGGTGCATTACCTCTAAACCATTGTTCTAGAGCAGTGAACGTGGTGGTTGGGTCTCTTGGCAAAAGCATACGGAAGGATGCTGAATCCACTTACAGATCTGAACCCACGAGATGGGTGTAACAGTATAAGCGTATATCTGGACCATACCAGCTCATGTAAGAGGATTTGCACACTGTATGCACACATGTGTGGGTGTGTACAAGTTTGCTGAATGTGGCCCATTTTCATTGTTATCTTGTTTCAATCAACTGCCTTCAAAATATATTTGATGTTAATAATATATTTTAATATATTTTCTTATTTGTTTATTTGGTCCCATTATTTCGTTCATTAAAAAAAAAGAAGAAAAAAAAAGAAATGCAAACCTGGGGTAGGCTCTGAAGTAAAAAACAAAAAACAAAAAAAACCCAAACAAAACAAACAAACAAAAAAAACACCCCAAAATGCCTAAAGCAGATGTGATGTAACATATGTAGATCAGTTGACATGGTTTGACATCTTCTTGAAACTGAAACTTTTAAGAGGAACTTGAACAGGATAAACAGCAAAAAGAGCAAAAACAAAACAAGAAAGAAGGAGTGCATTTCATAATGGTGAATAATAAAGCATTGTTTCACAGCACAATTCAAGCGTCCATCTTTCAATCATCACAAAAACAACAACAGTTAATAACACAAACATACATCAATGTTTGTACAAAAATATTTTATTTCCATAAAGAAACACTATGTAAGATAAACATAGCTCTGAGACAAGGCAGTCATCTATGCTGTGTACGTAATAAAGTTAAACTATGTTGATGTCGTATGAAATAAAATGTGTATATCACAACAAAGTGGTTGACAATGAGATTGGAAGAAGAAAACAAACTAAACATGGAAGGAAGAAGAATCAACAAGCGGACCATTACATATTCAATTTACGTGTGATAATGTCACTCCATCTATATACAAGAACACAAATTAAACAGGGAAGAAGAATCAACAGGCCGATCTTTATATTCAATTTCTGTGTGATATCAATGTCACTCCCTCTGAACAACGGTCACCTGTTGTTACATAATATACCTAGAAAAGTGGGGAATGGGTGGGGAAGGAAACCCAACACTAAACAAAAAAACAACAACAGGCAGTGAACAAACGAGCAAACACAAATGCAAGTGAGCAGCAAGAAAGAGAGAGCAATAGCACAAACTAAACAACAACAAAGCTGATTCTAACACCACTGACTGCTGCTGTTGACGAATATGCTCATCAGTGAAGGGCTGTCACCTCAATGAGTAAGACAGAGCTCACAGGTCAGGAAGTCAGTGAAGGGCTGTCACCTCAATGAGGTAAGACAGAGCTCACAGGTCAGGAAGTCAGTGAAGGGCTGTCACCTCAATGAGTAAGACAGAGCTCACAGGTCAGGAAGTCAGTGAAGGGCTGTCACCTCAATGAGGTAAGACAGAGCTCACAGGTCAGGAAGTCAGTGAAGGGCCGTCACCTTTGTGAGATATGACAGAGCTCACAGGTCAGGAAGTCAGTGAAGGGCTGTCACCTCAATGAGGTAAGACAGAGCTCACAGGTCAGGAAGTCAGTGAAGGGCCGTCACCTCAATGAGATAAGACAGAGCTCACAGGTCAGGAAGTCGGTCACCACTCTGTATCATGACTCATTTCTCTTGGGACTGCACTGCTTTTGATCAGCCAAAATCAATCACACTCCCGAAAAGTACACAGAAAAGTAGTGACTGCACTTCAAACTACCGCCACACTGACCCGATTTCAGCAAGGTTCAGCAGTCAAGGGGATAAACCCTGCACATCATTCACAACCTGATTCCACAGAGTGGCCTGCTGAGCCATGCAACACAAAGACAGGTATCTCGTGCTCTACCAATTTTCTTCTGGAAAGTTTGGATGGCACAAACGACAATGACAACTTAATGATATACGCTCACTTCAAGGATGAAAGATATGTGTAAAAATACATGGTCCCATTTTTAGGGCAACAGCAGCAGATTGTTTCATAAAACAGGGTAATGGTGATAACCTCTCACATTCCAAAGCATGGGGGAAAAAAAAGGACTAAAAAAACACATCAGAAACGGCACAAAACAACCTAACTACAATGTAAACATCAAAGCAGGCAACAGAGGACAGACAGAGAGAGTAAACCAGCTTCTGGAAGCAACCTTGGCCCAGTTTGAGATTAAAGCTCTCAGATGTCTCACAGTCCATCTCATCCTTGTATACATGTCTATGTAGTTCTGCAGTGAGATTTGGCACTGGTGAGATTCTGTGAAGTACATAACCATATTTCCAATGATCCAAACACTCTAAGAAAATGTTCAAACTGTGCTCAGACTTTGTTGGTATAAAGTCACAGGAAGTTGCACCTTGAATTGTGTCCCTTCTCCAACAGTTTATGCATGGCAGAAAGGTTACCAAACAACAACAACAACAAAACAAACAACTACTGGTCTGATTGGTCAAGGTCAGATGTCCTAGTACTGTAAAGGTGTACGAGTAAAAAAAAAAAAAAAAGAAAAAAAAAAGATGGAGTGTCAGAGCTTTGCTCAGGCATGTGGCAAAGAAAGGAAACGGTGTTAATTCATGACGATGAAAAATGTGCAAGAGGAAAGGTGAGGAGATGATTATACACTCTTTCACCGGCCTCCATGTCACTGTTTGTAGCATGGCGCCTTTTGCTATTTGATGGGCATGATAGGCTATCCTGAAGAATACATCTGCTCCTATAGTTACACATCTGTGAAATCAAAACCAGAAATATAAAAGAGAGAAACCAGTCACCTGCACTTTGTTCCCGAGTCATGAAACAGAATTCTTTTTTTTGTTTTTTCACTCTCTCTCTTTTATTTTACTGAAAATAAACTTTAGGAAAACAAACCTGTGCCACGAAACATAATCTTGTTTTTGTTCAGTGAAATGAACTTCAGCAAAACAAATCTGTACCATGAAAGATTATCTTCTTTATGATCAGAGTTAAAAGCTTTCTGGAAAAGAAATTTCTATCCGCTTAGCACCTTTAAATTACCATCACACACACCATACTTACATCAACAC
This sequence comes from Babylonia areolata, assembly GCF_041734735.1. Taxonomy (NCBI): domain Eukaryota; kingdom Metazoa; phylum Mollusca; class Gastropoda; order Neogastropoda; family Buccinidae; genus Babylonia; species Babylonia areolata. The sequence continues at coordinate 9,093,851 of NC_134887.1, forward strand.
CATTCAAGAAAGCCAGCAGACAGATTACACATGTCATTCAAAAAGGGTTGCTTGTAGTATAAAGTCAAGTCACAAAAGCAGTGGACTGCGTGTATGGTATTAAATATTTAACTCCTCTGTAAACTGCACAGAAACTACATGAATTTCTAATGAAGATGAATACGAAACACAACTGGCAATCAGTTGGCGATGAACTCATCAGGTTTTTCTCCTGGGTAGGTGTACTCATCACCGTCAGGATCGTAGGTCTGGTTGTTGTAGCTGTAGGGTTCAAACTGGTTGTCTGCAACACAGAACCGTCATGACTGTGAGAAGCGAAAGAAACACTTTTTTAAAATTTTTTATTTGTCTTCTTTATTGAGTTTGAGTTTGGTGTTGACAGACAGAAACATTTGCAGAGAAAATGAATTTGTTCACACACACGCAGACACACACACATAGGCAGACAGAGACAACTGCAACTCAGAGTTATTATATACACTCACAATGTTTATACAAACACATGAGCCAATCAAAGTATCTATATAGAGCACTTAATCAGAGACTTCTTCTGTGTTCGTGGGCTGCAACTCCCACGTTCACTCGTATATACACGAGTGGGCTTTTACGTGTATGACTGTTTTTACCCTGCCATGTAAGCAGACATACTCCGCTTTCAGGGGTGTGCATGCTGGGTATGTACTTGTTTCCAGGACCCACTGAATGCTGACATAGATTGGTGGTGGTGTGTCCATCGAGATCGATGATGACCATCGTTGTCATCCAGATGGGGGATGGGGGGAGGGTGGTGGTGGGGTGGGGGGAAGGATGCTCATGAGTCTATCTGTGAGTGCGCAGATGGCTGAATAGTCCAATCTGCGCACGAAATGTTCGCCGACAGTTGGGGCAGACAAAGACAGGCATATCATTGTCAGGGAGCTTGTTTGCCCGTGACTTTCTGGCCTGCCTCTTCTGAACAGCTGCAGCAGTCCTGCTGGCCTCGCACAACTTGGCGCCTTTGTGCACAGCAGCGCGCCATTTGTTACGGTCCACTGCAGATTCCTCCCAGGAGTCAGGGTTGATATCAAACGCTTTCAGAGAGACCTTCAGAGTATCTCTGAAGCGCTTCTTCTGACCTCCGTGTGATCTCTTCCCTTGTTGCAGCTCGCCATAGAAGAGCCTTTTGGGCAGCCGATGGTCTGGCATGCGCGCCACGTGTCCAGCCCAGCGAAGCTGGGACTGCATCAGGATGGTGAAGATGCTGGGAAGGGTGGCTTTTGCGAGCACCTCTGTGTCTGGGGTCCTGTCTTGCCACTTGATGTTCAGTAGCTTCCTGAGGCATGTTGTGTGGAAGTGGTTCAGCTTCTTGGCATGTCGTTGGTACACTGTCCAAGTTTCGCAGCCGTACAGTAGTGTGGGGAGAACTACTGCTCTGTAGACCTTTAGCTTGGTCTCAAGACTAATGCCTCTTCTGTTCCAGACATTTGCATTGAGTCTACCAAAAGTTGCACTTGCTCTTGCAATCCTGACATTCACTTCATCGTCGATGGTCGCATTTCGTGACAGTGTGCTGCCAAGGTATGTGAACCGCTCCACCGCACTGAGTCTCTGACCGTTGACTGTGATGTTGGGCTCAACGTAGGGTTTCCCTGGGGCTGGCTGATGGAGAACTTCAGTTTTCCTCGTGCTGATGGTAAGGCCGAAGTTCCTGCTGGCAGTGGCAAACTTGTTGACGCTGAGTTGCATGTCAGCTTCAGATCCAGCGTTGAGGGCACAGTCATCAGCAAACAAAAAGTCTCTGATGATGTCTGTCATGACCTTCGTTTTTGCTTGAAGCCTTCTGAGGTTAAACAGCTTGCCATCTGTTCGGTACTTTAGGCCAATTCCAACATCGCCATCTCTGAAGGCATCAGTAAGCATTGCAGAGAACATGAGGCTGAACAGCGTTGGAGCCAGGACACAGCCTTGCTTGACACCATTTGTGACAGGAAAAGGAGCAGATGTTTCACCATTGTCCTGGACTCGAGCCTGCATGCCTTCATGGAATTGGCTGACCAAGGAAATAAATTTCCGAGGGCATCCGTACTTGGCCATGATCTTCCACAGTCCCTCTCTACTCACGGTGTCAAAGGCCTTAGTGAGGTCGACATAGGTGGAGAACAGATCAGCATTTTGCTCCTGACATTTCTCTTGCAGCTGCCTTGCAGCAAACACCATGTCGGTGGTTCCGCGCTCTTTCCGGAATCCACATTGGCTCTCAGGCAAATGACCTTGGTCAAGGTGTGCTGTGAGGCGGTTTAGTAGGATCCTGGCAAGTATCTTGCCTGCGATGGAGAGCAGGGAAATGCCCCGATGGTTATCACAGGCTTGCCGGTTCCCCTTTCGCTTGTACAAGTGAATGATAGATGCATCTTTGAAATCCTGGGGGATCGTCTCTTCTTTCCACATGAGTGAGTACAGCTGATGAAGCTTCTCAGTCAGCACAGTGCCTCCATCCTTGTAGACCTCTGCTGGTATGGAGTCTGAGCCAGGTGCTTTGCCACTGGATAGCAGACGGATTGCTTTCTGGGTCTCAAGAAGTGTTGGCGGATCGTCCAGTGCTTCGTTGGTGGGGACTTGTGGGAGACGGTCAATGGCTTCATCATTTATGGAGGAAGGGCGATTTAAGACACTGTTGAAGTGCTCAGCCCATCGTTCGAGAATGTTCTCCTTCTCGGTGATCAAGGTATTCCCATCTGCACTGAGGAGGGGGGATGATCCTGAGGATGTGGGGCCGTAGACTTCTTTTAAGGCATCATAGAACCTCTTCATATCGTGCCTGTCAGCATATCCCTGGATCTCATCAGCTTTGGACAGTGACATAGATTACAGGGTCTTTAACATGCGTCTTTGATCTTTTGCCTGCGTATACACACGAAAGGGGTTCAGACACTAGCAGGACTGCACATATGTTGACCTGGGAGATCGGAAAAATCTCCACCCTTTACCCACCAGGTGCCATCACCGAGATTCAAACCCGGGACCCTCAGAATGAAAGTCCAACACCTTAACCATTCGGTTATTGCGCCCGTCATTGCCCAGAGACAAACCAAAGCGCTTTCACACCCAAGTCATTGACACCCATGCACAGCTCATTAATTTATAGTGATGAAAGGCAAAATGTCTTCATGATTTACAGGAGAAAAACTACATGTTTCTTCAAGTTTTTTTGTTTTTTTTCTCTAAACAGGAATTAAACCCCTTGATGAGTATGCTCATTAGTGAAGGGCTGTCACCTCACTAAGAACAGAACTCTACAGGTCAGGATGCCAGTGAAGGGCTGTCACCTCACTAAGAACAGAACTCTACAGGTCAGGATGCCAGTGAAGGGCTGTCACCTCACTGAGATGAGAACAGAACTTTACAGGTCAGGATGTCAGTGAAGGGCTGTCACCTCACTGAGATGAGAACAGAACTTTACAGGTCAGGATGTCAGTGAAGGGCTGTCACCTCACTGAGATGAGAACAGAACTCTACAGGTCAGGATGTCAGTGAAGGGCTGTCATCTCACTGAGATGAGAACAGAACTCTACAGGTCAGGATGTCAGTGAAGGGCTGTCACCTCACTAAGAACAGAACTCTACAGGTCAGGATGTCAGTGAAGGGCTGTCACCTCACTAAGAACAGAACTCTACAGGTCAGGATGCCAGTGAAGGACTGTCACCTCACTGAGATGAGAACAGAACTTTACAGGTCAGGATGTCAGTGAAGGGCTGTCACCTCACTGAGATGAGAACAGAACTTTACAGGTCAGGATGTCAGTGAAGGGCTGTCACCTCACTGAGATGAGAACAGAACTCTACAGGTCAGGATGTCAGTGAAGGGCTGTCATCTCACTGAGATGAGAACATAACTTTACAGGTCAGGATGACAGTGAAGGGCTGTCATCTCACTGAGATGAGAACAGAACTTTACAGGTCAGGATGTCAGTGAAGGACTGTCATCTCACTGAGATGAGAACAGAACTTTACAGGTCAGGATGTCAGTGAAGGACTGTCACCTCACTGAGATGAGAACAGAACTTTACAGGTCAGGATGTCAGTGAAGGGCTGTCATCTCACTGAGATGAGAACATAACTTTACAGGTCAGGATGACAGTGAAGGGCTGTCATCTCACTGAGATGAGAACAGAACTTTACAGGTCAGGATGTCAGTGAAGGACTGTCATCTCACTGAGATGAGAACATAACTTTACAGGTCAGGATGACAGTGAAGGGCTGTCATCTCACTGAGATGAGAACAGAACTTTACAGGTCAGGATGTCAGTGAAGGGCTGTCATCTCACTGAGATGAGAACAGAACTTTACAGGTCAGGATGTCAGTGAAGGGCTGTCACCTCACTGAGATGAGAACAGAACTTTACAGGTCAGGATGTCAGTGAAGGACTGTCACCTCACTGAGATGAGAACATAACTTTACAGGTCAGGATGTCAGTGAAGGACTGTCACCTCACTGAGATGAGAACAGAACTTTACAGGTCAGGATGTCAGTGAAGGGCTGTCACCTCACTGAGATGAGAACAGAACTTTACAGGTCAGGATGTCAGTGAAGGACTGTCATCTCACTGAGATGAGAACAGAACTTTACAGGTCAGGATGTCAGTGAAGGGCTGTCACCTCACTGAGATGAGAACAGAACTTTACAGGTCAGGATGTCAGTGGTTCTTTACAGGTCAGGATGTCAGTTATCTCTTTATACTTTGGACCTCTTCCTCTTGGGATTGCATAACTTTTGTTCCGTAAAATCAACACCACCATTGAACAGTACACAAAAGTTGTGACTGTATGGTGATAAAACAGAAGATGACCACTGAGTCATGCAACGCTGACCTCATTCCAACTAGGTTCAGCAGTCAGGGGATTCAGAGGTAATGGAGCCTAGTGGTGACATGCCAACAGCGAATCTGCCCACACTGGACTGAATCCCACAATGGCCACTATCTTCTCCCCCCTCTCCACTAGTTTTAGTGTGATGGGCTGGACGCTAGTCATTCGAATGGGACAATAAACCGAGGTCCTGTGTGCAGCATGCACTTTGCACACATTAAGGAACCCACATCAAAAAGAGGGTTGTCCTTGGCAAAATTCTGAAGAAACTTCTTCGTTCGTGAGCCGTGTCTCCCATGTTCACTTACACATACGACTGGGCTTTCACGTGTATGACCGTTTTTATCCCAACATATAAGCAGTCATACTCCATTTTCAGAGGTATTCTGAAGTAAAATCCACTCTATATTAATGTGCAGATGTGAAGCCTGAAGCCAGACTGAGTGACACAGAAAATGAATCATGAGCATCTAAAGGCAGCTGTCAGTCGGCTCCATCCAGGTAGGCAGCCCATTTTGCAAATGACTATGTGTAAAGCGCATAGAGCTTGGTCTCTGACTGAAGAAGATAGGTGCTATATATGTATCAATAATATTTTTTATAAAAAGAAAAAAAAAAAAAAAGAAGTAAGAAAGGTGTAGATGCCTACCTTCATACGCCATGGGCTTATCGTTCTGTGCCTGACACAGGAGGTGCAGTTTTCGGATGGGGATTAACATGAGCAGCAGCGTGGCATTGACAAAGTTGGCGATGGCCACCGCAGGGTCACGGTATATGGGACCGGCATTTGTCGTCACTATCATCCACACCAGGAAACAACCTGCACAACAACAACAAAGTATGAACAACAAAAACAAACACCCCACACAAACAAAAGTGCATGCTTGTTTTCTAATGATAAGAACCCCACATATGCTGGCTATTTTGTATGTGTGCGTGTGTGTGTGTGAGTGTGAGTGAATGTGAGTGTGAGTGAATGTGAGTGTGAGTGAGTGTGTACGTGTGTGTGTGTGTATGCGTGTGTGTGGTGTGGTATGCATGTGCGTGTATGTGTGTGTATGTGTGAGTGTGTGTTGTGGTGTGGTATGGTATGGGATGGTTTGGTGTGGTGCATGGCATGTACCGTGTGTGTATGTGTATGTGTGCATGCGTTCATGCATGTGTGCGTATCTGTGTCTGTGTGTAAACCTGAACTCTGGAATGAAACTGGAGCCATCCAACAAAAGAAAAGCAGCAGCATGGGAAGCTTGGAGTGGGGAGGGGAAGAGGTGCAGAAAAAACAAGAAACAAACAAAACCCTCAATCACTCACCAGCGGTGGCGATGGCCGACACCAGGATCCAGCGCGACTCGCGGTTGTTGCTCTCCGAGTCCCAGGCCAAGGAGGCGAAGATGGCAGTGAGGAGGACGATGAACATGACGAAGATGAAGGAGCAGACCAGGCCGATGTCGTAGAAGTCCGGAGGGTCGCACCACCAGTAGTCGTGCACGGGGCTGTTGGTCCACTTGGAGGCGGTGGGGTGCACCAGGATCAGCCACTCCACGGGGATGATGCACTGGATCAGGATGATGCCCAGCGCGATCAGGAACAGAGTCAGCGAGCTGGTCAGCCCTCTGCAGGGAAATCAAATCAAATCAAATTGAATCATGGTGCTTACAGCCTCGCTGACCACAGTGGCCCCTCTGGAGGGAGAATGTGGCAAGGAGACTGCACACACACACATTCACACCCACACGCATGCAAGCACACAAACACATGCAAGCATGCATACACATACACAGACACATTAAATGGTCAGCCCTCTGGAGAAACACAGCAAGTGACTGCACACACACATTCACACACATGAACGCACACAAACACATGCATGCATGCGTACACGTACAAACACACACATTAAATGGTCAGCCCTCTGGGAGACGTGGCAAGGGCACACATTCGCACACACCACAAACACATGCATGCATGCATACACATACAATCACACACATTAAATGGTCAGCACTCTTGTTGATATGGCAAGGGCACACATTCGCACATCTACACACACAAACACATGCAAGCATGCGTACACATACAAACACACACATTAAAAGGTCAACCCTCTAGGAAACGTGGCAAGGGACTGCACACACATTCACACATATGCACACCCACAAACACATGCATGCATGCGCACATGTACAAACACACACATGAAATGGTCAGCCTTCTGGTACACAGCAAGGAACACACATGTTCATACACCAACATACATGCACTCTCTCTCTGTGTCAGAAACATGCACACATATAAATCAAATGGTCAGGCCACTGTTACACAGGTAAGCACACACACAATGCAGAATGCAAATGTCGGTCTGTCCATCTGCCCACCCGTATGAATGTATGTATATAAACGTATGTATGTATGTATGTACATGGAGATGCAGAGGTTCTTTAACCCCCCACCCCACCCCCTGAAAAAAGTATCAAAGGTCCCATAGCCTTTAACCACCATAGTGATATAGTTTTAAATTCTTTATACCAAACTTTTTCGCAAAGTCTGACAATTTCAAGACATTAATTGCTATTTCTGAAGGTTTGCTGCGTAGTCCAACATGACATTTGTTATAGCTGTTTGATGTCAGCTTTTCCCACCATTCAGGTTATGTTCCATTCCTTTCTCCAATTTGTTTTGTTTCTCTCTCTCTAGGTCCCTCTCTCTCTTTGCTCTTTTCTCTCTCAATGATTTCATTTTATTTAGTATTGTGTAGTGTAGACCCTATTCAGATTGGGGACTGGATGTAAAAGAGCACACCAGTGCTTATCTATAATCCTCGAAATGAAGAATCTGTCTTGTCTTGTCTTGTCTCTCTCACATACATGCACACTCACACACACAGAGAGAGATTTATTTAAATATAATTCTCACAACATTCCTTCTACAACTCCTGTCTCAATCCTTTCTCCCAACCCCCACCCCATTATCTTTATGTCACTTGAAGTCGACAGACATGACACTGAAGACTACTGAAGACAGCTACAGACATACACAAACAGTCCTTACACACATGCTCCTTTTTATTTTATTCAGTTAATATCACTATGGTGAAGGGATGCTGAAATGGAGAACACACACACACACACACACTCACACTGGCAAACACACACACACACACACATTGACAAACACACACTGCTGCCCACCCGCAGACCACACTCACACTCTCACACCCTGCCACACACACTGCCCCCCCCACACACTCCCTACCTGTACGGCCGGTTGCCATACTCCACATCGGCAAACCTCCAGTTGTCCACAGCCTTCACCAGCAAGGGAGCGAACACGATGACGTAGACCACGCCCATCACGAACCGCCGGGCCCCGCACGTGGCATCCGACGCGTGCAGGAAGAAGGCAAAGTTGACGGCGTACACCCCCATGATGCCCACCTGAACAGGAGGAAGGTGGCACAATCGTTAAGACGTTTGTTGTATTGTATTGTATTGCATTGTATTGTATTGCACTGCATTGTATTGCACTGTACTGATCGTATTGTATTGTACTGTGGTGTTGTATTGTATTGTATTGTATTGTAATGTACTGTGTTGTATTGTACTGTACTGTACTGTGCTGTTGTATTGTATTGTATTGTATTACTCTTTGTCTCAACAGATTTCTCTGTAGACTAGGCAATGCCTAAAATCTTTACCCCTGAGTAATGAAGTTTTTGAATCTTGAATCTCTGTGTTAAATTCGAGCTTCTCTCTGTAGAGAAGGCTTATCTGCCAATACAGTGTCTGTGAGGGTCTCAGCTCCAATCACAGACCTGCATGCCCTTTCTCCTGGAAAATCAAACCCAGCATCTGGATGTTCAGGTGAGACGATAAACCAAGGTCACGTTACAACACCGCTCTTAGCTCACTCACTGAAAAAGAACCCATGGCAATACGAGCGTTGTCCTCTGGCTGAATTCCTTAGAAGAAATCCACTCTTGACAGGTACGCAAATGTATAAACGTATGCACTCAAGACCTGACTAAAGCATGTGGGTTATGCAGCCGGGGCGGTTTGCATGAGCAAGCTTATCAGAACTAAGTTTGTTTAAGGGTCAAGAATGTTCCTAAGTTTATGGAATTTACCGTGGAGTTGGGAACATTCTTAACTCCAAGCAAACATAGCACTGCAAAGATCACCTCATGCAACCCACCCCTGGTTAGACATTTGCTCGGCAGATGTGGGTGTAGTGTTCAAGGATTTATCCAAATGCAGTGAAAACTGAAAACGAATCTTGTCACCCACCATGGTGAGGTAGCCCAGCACCGATGTGCCGCCCCGCACGGGGTAGAAGATGAGGAGGTAGAAGAAGATGAGGATGGTCACCAGCAGGCCCAGGGAGGTTAACAACCCTACAACGATCGCCCACACGGGCCATTCGTACAGCTGGTTGCCCGTGGAGTCATACTTGTAGTAGTTGCGCGGCATGGTGGGGTCGAACTGGGACGTCTGGGCCTGGGCGTACGGAGACCCTTTGGTCGCACAGCCGCAGCCGTCCGGTCTCTGGCAGGTGGAGTTCTTGCCATACTTGGCACTGCTGCTGGTGAAGTCACGGTCTTTGTACTCCATGTAGAGTGGCTGCCAACATGCAAGATTTTTTTTTAAACCAAGGTGTTAATGAGAAAAAGAATTTTGAAGAACTGCTGAATTGGAAAGTTTTAATTTAATACTCAGAGAGAGAGAGACAGAGAGAGAGATAGACAGAGAGAGAGAGAGAGAGAGAGAGAATGCAGCTCAACATAACAACAACAATAATGGATACTTATATAGCACACTAGTCAGAAATCTGCTCTAGGTGTTCTACAAAACACTTCTGTTTACATAACACATTATGTCAATGTTATGTACACACACACTGAATGTGACCAACACACACACACATACAATGCATACATATATTTTAACAAAAATATATATACATAGCAGCTGCATGTGTCCACACCTAAGGGATAACTTAGATCCTGCCCCTCAACTGCAAAAGAAATGCTTGAAATCTTTACTTTGACTACAAGGGCACTGACGTTAACTCACAGTGTGTAAAGCAGTCTCCTTTCTTGGATATGACCAAGGATGAACTCAATGCCCAACCCAAACATGAACCCCAAACAACAAAACCTTGTTCTTTCACAATCCAAACTTTCTCAGAAATAAACCCAACTCTAAATCCCCCTCGAAGATGGAGCACAGCTTCAGGTAAAAATGGTCGAATATGTGAAAGCTCATTTGAACATGTACACAAGTGAAGATTGGACTTTCAGCCCAGGAACAAAGAAAGAAAGGAAGAGAAAAGAAAGGTAACCCATGCCTGAATGGGGCAGGCAGAGTAGGTTACAGCAGTTCTCACTGTGTACCAACTCTATCACAGTGTTTACTTGTCTCTCTCTTCCTCTATTTTTCCCTCTCTCTCTCTCTCTCTCTCCTCCCTCTTTCTCCTCCTTTCATTCTCTTTCTCTCTCATTCAACTTTACCCGTGGCAAACATTTATTAGTGTTATCAATGATTTATGTTCATCCTGAATTTATACAATATAGAATTTTCTTTCTTTCCTTCTTGTTCTTTCTCTCTCTCATTTCTCCCCTTATTTTGAGGGCTGGATGAAAAAAAAAAAGCCAAAAAAAAAAAAGCCTTGTACACTACTCTGTTACCCTCAGTGTATGAAATTTCATTAATTCATTCATCCGTTTGTCTTTGCCAGCTCCAACCAGGAAGGGAAAAAGGAAGGGCACTGTGAAAAGAAACAGCCTGACCTGGGAGTAAACTGCAGTCTATGTTACCCTTTCAGCACTGCCGGGATGACAGATTGTACAACCTTCCCTGTCTGGGAGGTTTTCACTGAAGCTGTGTTTAGGTGACTTACAGACTTAAATTGGAGCTAAACTTAGTTAAGAACAAAACTGGGGCTATGGTTTTAAAATCTTAACTACAGCCATGTTCAGATAAAACTGGGGCTATGTTTTTAATACCTTAACTACAGCTATGTTCAGATAACATAAAAATCAAACTGGAGCTAAATTCTGATGACTCAAAAAACTAGACTGGGGCAATGTTCACTAAAGATTGGAATGCACTTTTTAAAAATATTACTTTAATGAATATTACTTTAACAAGAAAAAGTGTCCCCTTTGTGAAATTATGTTTAAGCCTGAGCTGTCAAAAGATATGAATCCTGGTAAAACAACTCAAATGCTGACAGTGCGGCTCACCCTGGTCATCACTCCGTTTCTGACGTTGACGTGATAGATCTTGTAGCTCGCTTCAATGTAGCGCATAGGCTTGTAGAACTGGTACGTGGTGTCATCCGCTGGTACATTTAACTGCATCTCTAGGATGCTGCTGTGGACATCTTGACGCGTGAAGTCCCGGCGATCGAGACAGGCCTGCAGAGACTCTCCAGAGATGCACTCCTGGCCAAAGAATTCACCCAGGCCTCTGATGGAGAACGCTGATGCCAGGAACGTGTAGTGCACCATCCTGTCATCAAAAACATTCAGCTCCAGTTTCTCAAGGCGGCCTCACTGCATTCACACAAATCCATGTACATGTTACATTACATCCGCTAGGCAGATGTCTGACCTAAACCAATGGGGCTTTGTCAGGCCTAGAGTGCATACATATGTATGCATTTGTGTACCTATCAGAGTGGATTTCTTCTACAGAATTTTTGCTAGAGGACAACAAATTAAATTGCCATGTCTGAAGAGCAGCATTATCCAACGGGCTAGGTCAGGCCTTTGAGTGCATGCGTACGTATTTGTCGTACCTATCAGAGTGGATTTTTTTCTACAGAATTTTGCCAGAGGACAACACTCATATTGCCATGGGTTCTTTTTCAGCGCGCCAAGTGCGTGCTGCACACAGGACCTCTGTTCATCGTCACATCCAACTGACTAAATGCTCAGTTTGATTTTCCAGTCAAACTTAAGAGAAAGGGTGAGACCAGGATTCAAACTCAAGACCGTTACAGACACTGCCTTCTGCCACCTTCCCCACACACAATGCAAACCCCATCAAAACCCCACCCCTGTCCCTGCATCATGAGCAACTCTGTTGTCCTGTGTTACCTACTGTCACAACTGATTTCACTGTGTGAAAGTTGGGCTGCTCTCCCCAGGGGGAGTTGAGGTGGGGGGGTGGGGGGTGCATCACCAGAGTAGTGACACCCATATTTGCTTGTTTTTCTTTTTTCTGTCTGCAATGTGTTTGTTTTATCATCAAAGTGTATTTTTCTATTGCAGCTAGCCAGGGACAATTCATTGTCGTGGGTTCTTTTATGTGTGCTTGGTGCATGTTGCACATGGGACTTTGGTTTCTCGTCTCTTCCGAAAGACTAGCACCTAGACCACCACTCAAGATCCAGTTGAGGGGGAAGTAAAAAATCGTGGTCCAAATGATAAATAAATACCTACCCAACATTCTACAGATCTGACTGTCAACACAATGGCTTGTCAATCAATGAACTGTATAAAATACAGCACAGTTTCTGATGACAGACGCACTGGTTTCATGTTGTGAGACGACATATTCACAGAGTGGTGACCAAGTGATTAGAGCATTAAGGTCTCCTAACTGGTAGAAATTGTTCCTACCCTTTTGCTTCAGGGAAAAAAATAATAATGAAAGAGGTGATCCTTCAGGCAGAGGTTCAGTTTTGCTTTAGGATCCAGAAATATCATTTTTACTCAGAAAGCCAAAAAAAATAAGCTCTACATAGCTATAGTGTTGAAAATAACAAGGGGAAAACCAGCTTCATACGTTAAATGAAAAACCACTAGAAATTAAAACAAGAAAATTTCACATTTCCAGCAAACTAACCCGGTTAAAAAAACCATCAATTTTCTAATAACAGATAACGCTGCAATAAAACACAGCAGTCAAACTTTCTTAGAACGCACGCTGAAAGAAACACTGGGGCAATGGCTGCGTGAGACGACAGTTTATCAGTGAAAGACATCAGTGAATGTGTGTGTGTGCTCATGAAAGATTATTAATACACTGAAGGGAAAAAAATAACCTCTGATAAAGAATGGAAGACCCTAAAAAAAATTTAAAAAAAAACCAAAAAAAAACTAACAAAAAAAAAACAGTTTAAAATTGGGGGGAGGGGGGGGGGGGGGGGGGGGTGCGGCGGCGGCGGCACAAGAATTTAAAAAAAAAAAAAAAAAGGTGGAAAAAAATCGGACGGATGGAGGCCCCCAATAAAAAAAAAAAAAAAAAAAAAAAATTAAAAAAAAAAAAAAAAAAAAAGAAGAAGAAAGAAAGAAAGAAAAAAAAAAAAACCGTCTCAAGTCTCACTTGTTCAGTTGGATGTCACTGTCAGTGAAGTCCTCATTCAGGGAACACGGTCTGCTGAAGTCCAGGGGGTACTCAGCGTTGTCCAGCCTACAGCGGCGCACAGTCTGGTAGAAGTCTTCCCACCAGACCCGGGGAATGCGGGCCAGGTTGTGGTCATCGTTGTGAAGGTAGTACCTCAGCAGCTTAGTGTAGTTCTTCACCTCGTTCCGGTCCGGGATCACAGCCTGTAGGGCCATGGCCTCGAACGTCATGTCTGCACAGTCAACACGGTACATGACGTCTCCACTTCCTTCGTTGGGCTGGTTTTGGAAAGCAAACAAGCATGCACGCACAGTCACAGAGCTTCAAACGTCACATCTGCACTTCTAACTTCCTTTGTTGGCTTTGTTTTGGAAAGCAAGCAAGCATGCACACATACAGAGCTTCAAAATACATGTCTGCACAGTCAACAAAGCACATGATGTTTTCACTTCCTTTGTTGGCTTTGTTTTGGAAAGCAAGCAAGCATGCACGCACTCAAACACACACACAAATGCATACACACACACACACTCACAGAGCTTCAAAAGACATGTCTGCACAGCCAAAAAAGTATATGACGTTTTCACTTCCTTCGTTGCGTTTGTTTTGGAAAGCAAGCATGCATACCCACACAAATTCACACACACAAATTAGGGCAGATTCAAGATTCTCTGTTGAATCTCTCTCCAGGACAGATCCAATATTCTCTGTGCTATCTGTCTCTATGAGTATGACAGATTCAAGATTCTCTGTTCAATCTCTCTCTAGGGCAGATCCACTAATCCATCAACCCACTTTCCTCTAAACCCCCTATCACCCCACACCCAGGATTCATTGAAAGAGTGGGGGGGCCTGGGAGTGGGGAGGAGGTGGTGGTGGGGGGGGGGGGAGAATGAGAGAGAGAGAGAGAGTGAAAGAGAGAATGAAAGAGAGAGAAAGTGAAAGAGAGAATGAAAGAGAGAGAGAGAGTGAAAGTGAGTGAGAGAGTGAAAGAAAGAGAAAGAGAGAGAGAGAAAATGAAAGAGAGAGTGAGAAAGAGAGAGAGAGAGAGAGAGAGAGAGAGAGAGAGAGAGAGAGAATGAGACAGAGAGAGTGAAAGAAAGAGAGAGAGAGCGAGAGAGAGAGAGAGAGAAAGAACGCTCACCAGCTGGGAAGCTAACGCTCCCATACGAGTTGTCCCAGGCAAAGATCCACAGAAACTTCTGGGCCAGGCCCAGCTCCTGGGCCAGCGTGAGGATGCGAACTGTCAGGACAGGGGGGGTGAAGAGCACGACCACCTGGGCCCCAGCACTGTCGTCCAGCTGTGTCAAGGCCACGCGGATGTCGGTGTCATCGGCCCCTTCAGGCAGCGCCAGGCCCGGGCTGAGGCACACCTTGTTGTCCTGGGACTGCTCCTGGAACACCCTGTACTGCTCGGCGCCCATCCCACTGCTGACGTAGATGGAGTTCACGTACGTCCATCTGGAAGGGTGGGGGGGAGGGAAAGAGGAAAAACTAGTTCATATATATATATATATGTGTGTGTGTGTGTGTGTGTGTGTGAGTGTGTGTGTGTGTGTAAGTCACAACATTGTTTATTATGTATTCCAAATATAGGAACTCAAGTAGTTTCCATGCATTCCAAACAAAACAGTTTTGGAAATTCAGCATTTTTAACTCAAAGTACCTAAACTTGACACACAAAACACTTGAAGCCTATTAACTCAAAGTACCTAAACCTGATATACAAAACAAGCTAAGCCTATCAACTAAAAAATTAACACAGATTAAACTACAAGATCAGCACTCTATGTTATAAATGTATTCATAAATCTGCCCCTTCCTATCTCTGTGGCTGCCTTTACCTCTACACCCCATCTCGCTCTCTATGATCAGCTTCGGATCCACTCTGTTTGCGCATACCCAGATTCAAACATTCCACCGTCCACTGCCGTTCTTTCTCTGTCTCTGGGCCTTTCATTTGGAATGAACTTCCTCTTTCACATCGTCAGGTGTCCTCACTCATCTCTTTCAAGTCTGGCCTTAAAACCCACCTCTTTCCAAGATAGCCTCCCTCCCCTGCGGCCTCCCTCCCCTGCCTTTTCTTTGTCTCAAGTTTCTCAAGTTTTGAGTTATACACTCATGTGAATGACTGGTGTGAAAGCACGTTGATTTGTATCTGACAAGATTCAGTGCTACATAAATACTTATTGTTACTATCTATTATCATTTATTATCAAAAGCACCTAAACCTGACACAAAAAAACACACAAAGCCTATTAACTCAAAGTTCCTAAACCTACAATACATTTAATTCACCCATTTGGAAACACAAAACACACTGAGCCAATTAACTCAAAAGCACCTAAACCTGACACACACAACACACAAAGCCTATCAACTCAAAGCACCTAAACCTGACACACACATAAAACCACGCTCATCCCTCTCCCCACAGCCACTGACCCATTGTCCACCAGGAACTTGAGCAGGAGGCGGACATATCCAGACCAGGGGGTGATGGAGCGCAGCAGGTACTTGTAGCTGTCCATCAGGGGCGACACGGAGTCCGTGCTCAGCTGCGTCATCCTGAGGGGCTCCAGCAGCCGTGTGGCCGACACAGCATTGTCCTCCTCGGTCACCAGGACGGCGCCAATGTTGTCCATGCCCAGCCGGTCCAGGTCGAAGAAATCAGAGTTGCAGAGGGTGCCGTCCTTCAGGAGGCCGTACAGGTCCTGCCCCACACGCAGGCTGCTGGAGCACGTGTCCAGCGCCAGCAGCCTGATGTTGTTCTGCTTGGCCAGCTGGAACATGCACGGTGTGGCTGTCAGTGAATGCTCTGTTCTTCTTCTCATTGCTTTAAAAGTCTATTCATGTGATTCAAATGGACTGCTCTATGCAGTCTGACAAAGTCTGATACTGCAACTGTCATTGGCTGTTCAATTCTTCTTCTTCTCATTGGTTTATTTCTGTTCACTACAAGGTGATTTAGACAGGCCGCTCTATTCTTCTCTTTCTCATTGGATTGATAGTCTATTCAGGTGATTCAGACAGGCTGCTGTATGCAGTCAAAGTCTGATACTTGAACTGTCATTGGCTGTTCTATTCTTCTTACTGGTTTATTGTCTGTTCACTATGAGGTGATTCAGACAGGCTGCTCTGTGCTGTCAGACAAAGTCTGATACTGCAACTTCCAATGGCTGTTCTATTCTTTTTCTTCTCATTGGTTTATTGTCTACTCACTACAAGGTGATTCAGACAGGCTGCTCTATGCTGTCAGACAGCTCTATGAGGTGATTCAGACAGGCTGCTCTATGCTGTCAGACAGCATGATAAAGTGATTCAGACAGGCTGCTCTATGCTGTCAGACAGCTCTATGAGGTGATTCGGACAGGCTGCTCTATGCTGTCAGACAGCACGATAAAGTGATTCAGACAGGCTGCTCTATGCTGTCAGACAGCTCTGAGGTGATTCAGACAGGCTGCTCTATGCTGCCAGACAGCTCTATGAGGTGATTCAGACAGGCTGCTCTATGCTGTCAGACAGCTCTATGAGGTGATTCAGACAGGCTGCTCTATGCTGCCAGACAGCTCTATGAGGTGATTCAGACAGGCTGCTCTATGCTGTCAGACAGCTCTATGAGGTGATTCAGACAGGCTGCTCTATGCTGTCAGACAGCATGATAAAGTGATTCAGACAGGCTGCTCTATGCTGTCAGACAGCATGATAAAGTGATTCAGACAGGCTGCTCTATGCTGTCAGACAGCTCTATGAGGTGATTCAGACAGGCTGCTCTATGCTGTCAGACAGCTCTATGAGGTGATTCAGACAGGCTGCTCTATGCTGTCAGACAGCATGATAAAGTGATTCAGACAGGCTGCTCTATGCTGTCAGACAGCTCTATGAGGTGATTCAGACAGGCTGCTCTATGCTGTCAGACAGCACGATAAAGTGATTCAGACAGGCTGCTCTATGCTGTCAGACAGCTCTATGAGGTGATTCGGACAGGCTGCTCTATGCTGCCAGACAGCTCTATGACGTGATTCAGACAGGCTGCTCTATGCTGTCAGACAGCTCTATGAGGTGATTCAGACAGGCTGCTCTATGCTGCCAGACAGCTCTATGAGGTGATTCAGACAGGCTGCTCTATGCTGTCAGACAAAGTCTGTGATTTCTTGGCTGCAACTGTCATAGACTGTTCTTGGCAATCAGACAAATTTGATCATTTCTTATTTGCAACTGTCACAGACTGTTCTAAGCAATCAGACAAATTCTATGATTTCTTGGCTACAACTGTCATAGTCTGGTCTTGGTGGTCAGACAAATTTGATCATTTCTTATTTGCTACTGTCATAGGGTGTTTTAAGCAATCAGACAAATTCTATGACTATCATAGTCAAATAAGTCTGGTTCAGGCAAATGAACAAATTTGATCATTTCTCAGCAGCAACTGTCACAGACTGTTCTAGGCAATTGGACAAATTTGATCATTTCTCAGCAGCAACTGTCACAGACTGTTCTAGGCAATTGGACAAATTTGATGATTTCTTAGCAGCAACTGTCATAGACTGCTCTAGGCAATCAAATAAATCTAATGATTTAGAGCCCCATGTGTCAGTTAATGACTGTTTTGTTTTGCCAGCTGGAAACAGACACTGCTACTGTCATCCACTGCTCTTTGAAATCAGACAAGTCTTTCAAGATTTCTCTGTGGCTGCCGCAGACATGTAGTAATGTGGCCAATCTAGGAAGTGAGTGTCCTTGGGATCCAGTCCGACGGGTGCAATAGCTGAGTGGTTAAAGCGTTGGACTGTCAATCTGAGGGTCCCGGGTTCGAATCACGGTGACGGCGCCTGGTGGGTAAAGGGTGGAGATTTTTACGATCTCCCAGGTCAACATATGTGCAGACCTGCTAGTGCCTGAACCCCCTTCGTGTGTATATGCAAGCAGAAGATCAAATACGCACGTTAAAGATCCTGTAATCCATGTCAGCGTTCGGTGGGTTATGGAAACAAGAACATACCCAGCATGCACACCCACGAAAACAGAGTATGGCTGCCTATATGGCGGGGTAAAAACGGTCATACACGTAAAAGCCCACTCGTGTGCGTACGAGTGAACACAGAAGAAGAAGAAGGGATCCAGTCCCATGTGTTATTGTCTTGTTTTCTTTTGCCAGCTAGAAACAGACACTGCAACTGTCATCGGCTGCTGTATGCAATCAGACAAATTTTTGCACTTTTACCTGGCGGTCACAGGGGCCTAATGATAATGCACCCGACAAGACAAGACGATGCAAATTCTTAACTGACAAGGGTAACAGATAAGCAATGTGCAAGCTTTTCCTACATCAAGCCCTCGACTAGGAAGCGAGTGTTCACAGGATTGAGTACTGGCAAGGATTTTTACCCCCAGCCCCCCCAAGCTTCCCTCTAGACCTTTGGTGGTGGTCTGGGTACTAGTCATGCAGAAGAGATGACAAACTGAGGTTCGTGTGCAGCATGCACTTGAAGAACCCATGGTAACAACAAACAAAAAGGCTGTTCCTGGCAAAACTGTGTCAAAAAATCCACTTGGATCATAAAACAAATACATTTGCAGGCAGGCAAGGTACTCTCCTTGGTGGAGAGCAGCCCGAACGTCACACAGAGAAATCTGTCATGACAAAAGCTAATACAACACAACAGGCTGTTGGGGGCAGACAAAATTTCTGGTGTACTGACAATGTTGTCTTTGCCGCCAGTAACTGTTGACATACAACAACAACAACAAAAAAGAAAAAGAAAAAAAGAAGCTAAAACAAACATTTTACCTTGTCAAAAGACCAGAAAGTGAGGAACTTCTGCATCCCGTCCATGTTGATCGACCCACACTGGTAGAGGTCGTTGCCACGGTTATGCACGTCGAACACCCCGACCAAGGTGAGCATTCCATTGAGGTCTCCGGCCACGGCGTAGCGCATGCCACGGTTGCGCACATTAGGGCATTCCACACAGGCCCCCTTGCGTTCACAGCTGGCATCGTACTTGGGAACCAGGTCCATCTCCAGGGTGAGGACACCTTCACTGCTGAAGCTTCCAATCTGTGGGGCAGAGGCACACAGTGACGTGGTGTGTTGTGGCAACACTGTTCTCACGATTCTATATCACATACAAGATGCAAGAATACTTTATAAGTGTCATCTCTAAAAGAGAAATTGCTGATATGTTTGCCAATTCTAAAAAAGAAAAAAAAGGCAGTGTTTTAAAAGAAAAAAAGCACAAAAACAAGCATTTCATTCACAGAACAACACAAGTTTGATCATAAAAAAACCCCATAAATTCATAAACAAATACTGCACACAGCACAAGCCTCCACTCCACATTCCGTGTTCAGTGATTGAAACTGCGCAAATCCCCTTTAAAAAGAAGTAATAATAATAACAACCATGATTATAATACTTTATATGTGTGTGTGTTGCATGCATGATATGTATGTGTGTATAATTATGTTTGCGCTCTGTGTGTGACATATATATCTGTTTCTTGTGTGATTTAAATGTGTGTATATGTTTGTGTAGCATGTGTGATATAACAGTACATATATCTGTATATATCTATATATATTTATATCTATCTATACATATGAGTGCATATGTATTTGTGTACATGTTTGTGTTTCAGTGTGTAAGCATGTCCACGCATGAATGTGCTCTTGCATCTATGGACACGTACATATTTCCGAGCCTGCAGCTTGTGTTGCAAGGGGTGTACATGTTTGTGAACACGCACTTATGTACAGAAGGATTCACACACAGGCACGTATAGCACACATCCTCATACTCACTGGATCTTGGTTGTAGATGACGTCCGAGTCTATGGGGCTGGTGGTCAGTTTGAACAGCTTGTAGCCCTTGTTGCCTGTGCGGTTGACAAAGTGGAACTCCGTGTTGGTGTCGTCGATGAAGCTGACCGCATCCAGGTTGTCTCGCACTTGGCTGCCCCGATCCCTGCTGATGCGATAGGCCTCACACACCGCTGCGTAGTTCTCCCCTGTGGTGTTGTCACACAGACTGTTAGCGCCTACTTTTCGCTGGTCATCAGCCATACACTTCTATCTGATCGATGTTTCTAATTAAACATACAACTGAATTCCAACGGTTTGCCCGCTTTCATGACCCAGATGTCTATTTCTCTCTTGTTTTCTGGTTAATAACACAAAGGGAGAATGTTCTACCATCATCTTTAATTCTATGACAAGTCTTTGAAATTACTCGGGCACACTGACAGTAATTATCTTCAAGATGGTGGGCCCATTTTACGGCCAATGTGTTTAGTCGATAATCTTTTGTTGTCCTAACAGTTTACATACCTGGAACTGACTATCAGTGACTGCAACAAACTCCCATGAACATGGGCCAAAGGTTTGATCAATAAAACATCTTCACTTGTGCTCATATTGTGTAACATTCTTAAATCAATTTAGGAAACGTATTCTGCTGATTCTGCGTACACACTTGTTTACAATTACAAACACTTCACAGCCCACACACTTACTATAACCATCACCAGACTGGGTTCAACATGCACAGGGGAGTTAATAACGTATCAAAACCTACGCAGATGTCTCTCATTTCCATTCGTGTGAGATGAACAAAGACAGCAAGAATTTGTGCATACCAATGTGGAATATCACGTGCATATGACTTGACTGGAACCAGACAAAATAAAAGAAAGGACTTGAAGCCCACACAATCAATCAATACCATATCTTACTAATGCACACTGCCCATCAGGTTTTAACATGACACCTTCACAATGATATGTAGCTGGTGTGCTGTTGTTGCCAGTGTGTACTGATGTGAGTGTGTGTGAGGCAGGAGGAGGAAGACAGGAGGGTGATTGGGTGTGTATGTGTAAGTGGACGAGTTTATGAGTTATAGGAAATGAATATTAGCTTTTTCGTATATTTCAGTCTGAATGATGTATTCTATATTAAGTTATTGTGATATATATATATATATATATATATATATATATATATATATATATATACACATGAGGGTCATTCAATAAATAAGGTGAATTTTTCGGTATAAGGACTTCTAATACAGATAGAAGCTTTCTGGGTTTTTTTTGGTTTTTTTTTGTTTTACTTCTTTTTCACATGGATTTAATTTGTTTTGCAGATTAAAAAAAACTTTGAGAGTTTTGGCGATTAACAAAGATGGCCGACCAAGAAGCATGCTCCAAGATTGAACAGCGGTCAGTTATCAAGTTTTTGGTTGCTGAAGGGTGCAAACCAGTTGAAATTCATAGGAGAATGTCAACTGTGTATGGGGCCACATGTTTCAGCCGAAAAAATGTCTACAAGTGGGCTAAATTGTTTAAAGAAGGACGGAGCAGTGTTGAGGATGAAGACAGGCCTGGAAGGCCTACAGAAGTGAGGTCTCCTGAGGTGATCGAATCAGTCAATGACCTCATTCAGTCTGAGAGAAGGGTGACAGTGGATGACATTGCAAGGACTTTGAGCTTATCTGTTGGGACAGCACACAAAATTGAAAGACAGAAAGACAAAGAACATACGCAGGGGTCATCAGTCAGAAGGAGTCATCTTGCATCATGACAACGCAAGGCCTCACACAGCAGCCCGAACGGTGCAGACCATCAACGAGCTGGGCTGCGAACTGCTCCCTCATCCCCCTTACAGCCCAGACCTTGCCCCTTCAGACTTTCACCTGTTTGGTCCCTTGAAAGCGTTCACGAGAGGCACGAAGTTTGAAAGTGACGATGAAGTCAAAAGTGTTGTGAACGACTGGCTGAGACATCAGTCCAAAGATTTTTACGCTGAGGGAATACGGAAGCTTGTGCACAGATGGGAAAAGTGTGTGACAGTGCTGGGAGACTACGTTGAAAAAAAAAAGAAAGTAAGCTTCTATCTGTATTAGAAGTCCTTATACTGAAAAATTCACCTTATTTATTGAATGACCCTCGTATATATATATATATATTTTTTAATATAAATGGTCATGTTCAAAAAGTGATTGCAGCTTTACTGAATGTTTAATGTTATGTGTACTTGGGCCAAAAGACAAATTTATGAGAGTTTACAATGTTGTATCTCATAAATACACTTACCAAACGTTTCTTGTTATAAACTCACCACACTTTCCTTTTCCTATAAATACATCTACCACACTGTTCTTAACTTATATATACACCTACCACACTGTCCTTATCTTATATATACACCTACCTCACTTTTCCAAACTTTTCTTATCTTATAAACAGACCTACCACTCTTTCTTATCTTAAAAATACACCTGCCATACTTTTTTTATTTATTTTGTAAATACACAAAAACACATTCTTATTTTATAAGCACACCAATCACACTTTTAAAAAAAACTTATAAACACATCTACCACACTTTTCTTACCCTACACAAGCACCTACCACACTTTTCCTTCAGGGTGGCGTCCAGAGCAAAAGCTGCAGAGTACACAGCGTTCATGACGTGCAGGTTGGTGTTGTCCTCAACCACTCTGGTCCTCAGGTCGGCGTCAGCGGCACAGGGCCTTGGGTACAGTTGGGCATTGCTGGGGGAGGTGTAGCAGTTGAGGGTGTACTGGAACCACTCCTCGAACCACGGGTTGTTGCCGGCGTTGCTCGGGTTGCGCTTCGTCAGGTAGGAGCTCAGGAAATTCTGGTGGTCAGACGGAACAAAGTGACATGAATCTCTTTTTTTTTTTTTTTTTTTTTTTCGAAGCACAATATGCTTGAAATTCTGGTGGTGAAACGAAACAAAACGAAAAGAATATTCAAAGAAGGAAAAGAAACAAGAACAATATGCTTTTTTACATCTGGCCCACTTGGCAAAAAAAAAAAAAAAACCAACAAAAAAACAACCCGAAACCAACAACAACAAAAAAAACACAATACCAAGAGGCATGGACAACTGTGCACAGTTGAGCAAATCTAGGGACATGGAAATACAGCTCTGAGAATCTGGTCTTTTACTTCTGTTCAAACCTGTGTGTTAAATCCATAATCGTAACTCTTAAGTACTGCCTGTACAACAACAACAAAAAAAGTAGAATATGAAATTACTGCTGAGAAGCTTGGGGAATTTGTGTTGCATTTTCAATCTTAGTGGTGTTTGTATGTGCAGATGGACAGCTAAAGAAAAACAGACACCCAACTCGCTCACAACAACACCCAAGATATAAAAACGGACACAAAATCAGATCTGAAACTGACAAGTATGTTTTTAAATAACTATGCAATGTAACAAATGTGTATAGAAGAGAGCGTTATGTGTTTGCAATGGACAGGGTGAAGAAGCTATGTAACATCATACGGAATCAATGTGTTTATAAATATTTATTGTTCAGCTTTTAAAATTTTTTTTATATTGAATGGTTCAGAGCAATATTGTATTTTCACTTCCCAAAGTACAGTAACATCATATGGAACCAATGTGTTTATGAATATCTATTGCTCTGCTTGTGTTCTTTAATTTTGAATGGTCAGTGGTTCAGAGTGGTATTCTATTTTCACTTCTCAAAGTATAACTCATGTTAGATTACGCAAACCATGGTATGAATAAATATTGTTGGATAAAAAAAGAAAAGAAAAAAAAAGACTTACCCCAACACCTCCCTGGAAGTCCAGGGCAAAGGTGACAGCATCGTTGGCCACGTCGCGGATGTTCTCTGTCACAGACTGCTTGTCTCCCCAGGTGGTGGGGCCAACGAACTTGAAGGTGCCCACGGCCGCAGGGTTGCGTGCCACAGCCTCTAGGAAGGCCCGGATGTGCCCGGTGCCCGCAAAAATCACCACTGTGTTCGCCACCGGCTTCTGCAGCAGTTCCGTCACCACATCGTCCGAACTCTCCGCAGACACCACTGCGCTATCTGGGAAGCCGACTCTCTGGGCCACGCAGACAGAGAAGTTGTACCGCTCGATGAGGAGGTCGAACTGAGCCTTGCCCTGCTCACCGTAGGCGTCGACGGTGTAGAGCAGCTGAACGTAGCGGATGTTGTTTGCATCAAGGTAACGCAGGGTACCCAGCACCTGTGGAAGGTATAGACCAACTGGTTGTTTAATTCTTATTTCATTTTTGAAAACGATTAATAAATATGTCTATTCCTATCTTGATTTCATCTTATTTTGTTTCATTTCATCTTATTTTCCAAGTCTCGGACGATCATATTTCTGTGAAAAGACTTAATATATACACACACAATTTAAACAAGTGTAACAACAGCAATGGATACTACTACTAGTGCTACTGATAACATTAATAATCGTAAGAATCAGAAGGAGAAGAAGAAAACATGTATATTCTTTCACAACACACTGACAATATCAGAAAAAACAAGAGAAAAAAAAACAGAAACAAAAAAACACAAAAAAAACACAGGCGGACAAAAACAAAACAAACACCCAAAAACAACAACAAAGAGTTTATCACACAGACAACAACACTGACAAAAAAAATATGACAAAAGGAGGAAAACAACCCCAAAAAGTAAGCCATCATGGTTCTTTCGGTTTCTTTTCTCAAAACATGTTTATAATGAACAAAAAGCACTAATGATTCATTTTATTCTTGCTGCTTTTTTTTTTTTTTTAAGCTGATTTATTCAGTCACTTGGAAGGAGGATGGGGTATTTAGTGACTGTTTTTCAGTTTAACTGAATTTTATCTTCTTTTATGCTATTTTGTTTCTGTTCATTATTCTTCACTCATTTTTCAATGATTAACAAATCAAACCAAAAACAAAACGACTGGCAAAACTGCAGAATGGATGGGAGGACCATTTGCAGAGACACCGGCTTTGACAAACAACTGACAGACCTGGAGGAAGGAGGAAGAGGAGGAGGAGGAGGAGGAGGAGGAGAAGAACCAAAATAACAATATCATAATTCATATGCATATTATGCTGTAGGATATAAGATGATAATAATAACAATAGGAAGAAGAAGAAGATAAAAATAGACAAAGAAGAAATCAAAATTAGGCTATTTGCTCATCCAGAAGAAGAAGAAGATAGAAGAAAACAGAAGAAAAAAGAAGAAGAAGATAAAAACAGACGAAGAAGAAATCAAACTACGCTATCTGCTAATCCAGAAGGAGAAGATAGAAGACGAAGATAAAAGCAAAGACGAAGAAAAAATCAAACTAGGCTATTAGCTCATCAAGAATATATATCACCAGAAGTGGCGTCTGCGACGTACACTACCACTACACTACACTACCACTACTAAGAAGAAGAAGATAGAAAAACGGTTTATCGCCAGCAGGGAAGAAGAAGAAGATGAAGAAGAAGACAAACAAGATGAAGAAGATGACAAAGACAATGACGACAACGAACGACAACACAAAGACAAAGATGAAGAAGAAATCAAAGCAGGTGAGTTTCCTCGTCCAACCTTTCAGAGACACACACAAAGTCTCCCCACCTGTTTATCGTCAGCAGGGACCGTGCGGAAGAAGTAGGGGTAGGTGATCTGGTCGTCGAGGGCGTTGGAGGTGGAAGCATAGCTGATCTGCGGGATCTTGAGATCCGTCAGGATGCGGGCCAGGTAGAGAGAACTGTCACTGGAGTAGGAGCCGATGTAGACATCGATGTCCTCAGGCCGTATCTCCTGTGGACACGGTGATGTACGCTTTGATTGGCTGTTTAGAAGACTATGTTAACAATAATAATGATAATAATATATACTTATATAGCACTCTGTCCAGAAAAGTGCTCTGGTTGCTTTACAAAACACATAACATAAGACTATGATGATAACAATAATAGATATTTATACAGCATTCTGTCCAGAAAACTGCTCTTGGTGCTTTACAAAACATACAATACTATATGTAACACATTACATGTACACATGTACCTAGAAAACTACACACACATTAACGCAAAGCATACATAAATATAAACATAAATCCATAATACATATATACATACCCACTCCACTCGCCACCCATACACACATCATAACAGTAATACTAGTTTAGGCCTATTAGTCTATTACTTCTTTCATCATTTGTGAAATGTTTTCAAACATGTTGTATATGCTTGCACTGGCAGTGTATTTGTGGTTATATGGGAGTGTGAACGTGAGCCCAGTAAAGCAGGTGTGACATATCCATACTGTTCTGTACAGCTCTGCAGAGCCACATCAAGGCTTTATATCAAAAGACGCAAACTGATAAGAACGATGCCACCCAGAATGTGCAGTGTTTCATCAGTTCTTGATCCAATTTGTTGAAATGCTCTCAGCAAAGGATCACACAAAGCAGGGATATGTGACATCTTAAGCTATGCCTCAAAGACAAATGCAGATGTAAAAAAACAACAAAAAACCCCCACCAAACAAGCCATGTGTGACAAATCTAATGACAATCAGGAAACTGTATTCTGCTTACTGATATGCAAACAATATCAACTGTCAATGTCTTCTGTGTCTTTCATGCATGCAACATTATTTTCTATTAATCTAAGCTTTCTTACAATAACTTTGTGAGTGTCTCATGATTATATATTGTAAAAAAAATTCTAAAGGAAGAATAGAGCTGACACTGAACAAAAAACCAATCAAATGACAAAAAAAAACAACCCCAAAACGGCTGAACATCATTCAAACTTTAAGCACTGTAAAGTAACCTTCTTCTTCTTCTTCTGCGTTCGATGTTTTGGCTGCGTCAGACGGTCACCCCTGTCGCCACAATGTAACCCACGGTCTTCTCCAGGTCGTGGCGGTCTCCCCAAAGCTGCGCCTGTAGCTCTGTGCCCCATGGCCAGGTTTGACGCCGTAGAGCTTCATGGGTTGGGCAGTGTTGGAGGATGTGTTCAGGGGTCTGGGGTCCAGTGCCACATGGACACTCATCAGTGTGGGCGATCTTCATACGGTGAAGGTGACTCAGTAGTCGGCAGTGGCCAGTTCTCAGTCTGAAGAGGACTGTCTGCTGGTGTCTCTGGAGCTGGTGGATTGGATCGACACCACTGTTTGCACCCAGCCTTCTCTTCCACTGGTTCTGGTAACGGTTGTGGATGATGGTCCTGGCCTCTCTGTAGGTCATGGGGTGGCTGAACTGCTTCATTTTGCTGCCTGCCTTGGAGAGAGCATCGGCCTTTTCGTTCCCCGTGACCCCACAGTGAGAAGGAACCCACTGAACAGTGACAGTCGACCGTTTTGAAAGGTCATGAAGGGCTGCTTTGATGTTTGTCAGCTGCTGTTCGTTTCTGGTTGACTGGAGTCCCTGCAGGAGAGATCTGCAGTCAGTGAAGAAGGCTATCTTTGGTGGTGGGTTGACTGACGTCCTGAGGCCTTGTGCAGCATGGAGTAGTGCTGCTGTCTCCGCTCTGTAGTTCGAGGAGATTCTTCCTGTGGGGAAGGCTCCAGGGGTCAGTCTTCCATCTGTGTGCCTGATGAAGATGCCTGCTCCTCCATTCTTCACCGCTCCCTCCGAGGATCCGTCTGTGAAGACGTGCGTCCATTCGCTGGGGTTATACCGAGTCTCAATCATCTCCAATGTCAGAGCTTTCAGCAGGGGAGGGGCTTGGCAGTCCTTTTGGTCGATGCCAGGGACTTTTGTGATGATTGAGACTCCTTCCAGTTGGTCGGCCGGTTCCTCGAAGTCGGGGAGTGTTTCCATCTCGGCAGGGGATGAGGGCAGCAGGTCTTCATGTTGGCGGTGCAGGGCCTTGGAGAGGTGGTTGAAGCTGGTCCGCTTCAGTCTGTTCTTTGTTGGGTGCTTCAGTTTTTCGTGCATTGGGTGAGTTGGCATGCGCAGGAGCTTCTCGCTGTGGATGAAGACTTTTTCCTCTCGTCTATCTTCGAGTGGGTGGAGGCCTGTGTGTTTCTCCATCACCTGAACTGGAGTTGTCTTTATCCCGCCAGTGATCAGCCGTAGCCCTGCGTTCTGAACTTTGCTCAGGCGGCTTGTGTTGGTTGCTGATGCCGTGGCCCAGGCAGTGCTGCCATACTCCAGGGTTGGCCTGACAGTTCCAGTGTACACCCTCTGCAGTATGCTGCTGTTGGCACCCCAAGAGGTCCCGGCGAGCTTTTTCAGGATGGCCAGTTTTCTGGTTGCTCGTCTCTCGATGTCCTTGAGATGGGGGTTCCATGTCAATCGCTTGTCGAGCTTCACACCCAGGTACATTGGCGTGTCATCCTGTTTCAACTGCTTTCCGTTCAGTTTGAGGTGGGAGGATTCTGACATCGGTGACAGCGAGAAGATTGCTGAGACTGTCTTGGTGGTGTTGATGTCTACTCCCCGTAAAGTAACCATTTTTGTCTGATGAACCAATGTTGTACTGACTTAAAACATGTCTGAAGTGGAAGGGATAAGTCTAATGACCTTTTGACATTCACCCTTAAGCTGCTATAACAATTCTGTTCAGTGCCAGGCTCTTGTAAAAAAGTAAGAAACAACGCAGTCCTTACCTTCCCGTCACGCACAAGGGACACCAGTCCGTTGTTGATGTTGGAGACAAGGTAGCCTCCCCTGATGCGACTCTGGCACGCGTCCAATCCCACCCCTCCAAGTGTCACCCCGGGCAGAATATCAGCAAATCGCCCTTTCTTGGAGTTCACTTGCTCCAGAGCAAAGTGAAACGCTTCCAGCAACTGGAATCCGTTCACAGAGTTGATGATGCCACAGTCAAACACTCCTTGTCCTTGCTTGTGGACATCAAAGACACCTGCCAAAGTCAAGGTCACAGTCAGGAATTTTCTTCTCTTTAAAGGACAGGAAGGGTGAAATCAAGCAGCAGCAAGTAAAAAGGTGATTTAAGATATGAACAGGGCTTCTGGTAACATATGTGTCCTTGACGCTTTGGAAATGGGAAGGATGCACTGCATGTTCAAGCGCGTCTTGGGGTTGTTCTTTTTCATTCATGGGGTGTGACTCCCATGTTCACTCATATACATTGGTGGGCTTTTATGTGTATGTTTACCCCTGCCATGCTGGCAGTCATCCTCCAGTTATGTGGGAGGGGGAGGGGGTGCGGGGGGGGGGGGTGCATGCCAGGTATGTTCTTGTTTCCATAGACCACCTACCACTGACATGGATTGCAGGGTCTTAAACGCGCCTATCCGATCTTCTGCATGCTTATACATAAGAAGGGGGCTCAGGTGCTAGAGGTTCTGCACGTCTGTTGACCTGGGGGATCAGAAAAATCTCCACCCTTTACACACCAGGCATCATGACTGGGATTTGAAGCTGGGACCCTCATAATTATTGTTTAAGTCCAGCGATGGGCGCAATAGCCGAGTGGTTAAAGCGTTGGACTGTCAATCTGATGGTCCCGGGTTCAAATCACGGTGACGGCGCCTGGTGGGTAAAGGGTGGAGATTTTTACGATCTCCCAGGTCAACATATGTGCAGACCTGCTAGTGCCTGAACCCCCTTCGTGTGTATATGCACGCAGAAGATCAAATACGCAAGTTAAAGATCCTGTAATCCATGTCAGCATTCGGTGGGTTATGGAAACAAGAACATACCCAGCATGCACACCCCCGAAAACGGAGTATGGCTGCCTACATGGCGGGGTTAAAAACGGTCATACACGTAAAAGCCCACTCGTGTGCATACAAGTGAACGCAGAAGAAGAAGAAAGAAGAAGTCCAGCGCTTTAACCACGCCGCTGTTGCGCCCCAGTGCTGGGATCTTGTAAAGACTTCCAGAATGACCAGCAGCCGCGGCCAAGTGGTCAGCATTGCGGACTGACAGCTGGAGGACGTGGGTTTGGTTCATAGAAGAGGTGGATTTTTTGGCCTACTACAGCTGACTCCTACCCAGAGGTGAATGTTCTATGGGTTTAAATGGGAAGAATGGGACCACACATGTATTGTATT
Organism: Babylonia areolata; assembly: GCF_041734735.1. NCBI lineage: Eukaryota > Metazoa > Mollusca > Gastropoda > Neogastropoda > Buccinidae > Babylonia > Babylonia areolata. The sequence continues at coordinate 9,123,874 of NC_134887.1, forward strand.
GTATTGTATAATGTCATATCATATTGTATTGTATCACATTTTGTCACAACAGATTTCTCTGTGTGAAATTCAGGCTGCTCTGCCGAGAGAGACCATGTTACTACAGTGCAGCATGAACCCTTTTTTTAAAAGGTCTGCAAGTGTACTTATTTCCCTATCAAAGTGGATTTTTCTATATAAATCTGCCAGGGACAAACCTTTTATTGCCTTGGTTTCTTTTACATGCGCCAAGTGCATGCCACACACAGCATTTCGGTTTGTTGTCCTATCTGAATGACTAGCGTCCAGACCTCTGCTCAAGGTCTATTGTAGGGGGGAGCAAAATACTGGCAAGTAGTGGAATTCGAACCTGTGCGCTGATTCTCTCACTTTCCAAGAAAGACACGTTAGCACCTGACCACCACCCCACCCGTGTGACTGGTCTTTTTTTTCTTCAAGTTGAAATTTTGAATGTGTGTGTGTGTTGTGTGTGTGTGTGTGTGTGTGTGTGTGTGTGTTTGTGTGTCTCAGTGTGCATGTGAGTGTGGGTGTGCATGTGTGGGCGTGCGTGTGTGTGTGTGCGTGTGTGTGTGTGCGCGTGTGCGTGTGTGCATGCATGCGTGCGTGTATGCATTCGTGTGTGTGCGTGCATCACCCGGCTCACCTGCCAGGTAAATGTCTCCAGGTGTGAAGGAGAAGCTGAGCCCGGAGAAGATGCACTCTGAGCAGCGCGAGGAGCAGCTGGCCTGCACGTTGCTGTAGTGCGCTGCCAACTGGGCCGCGTTGGTCAGCTCCAGGGAGGCGCCTCCGTACTGTCCAACCTGTGCATTGTAAACAAAGAGTTTGTTTTTTTGTTTTTGTTGTTTTTTTTTGATGCCCCATCATCCGCACCATTTCAGTGGCATTACTCCCACGCCGGTCACTTAGATTCCCTCATACACGACCACACCCAGGTTCATCCATCACAGTTCCACCGTCGGCAGTCCGCAGGGAACCATCAATGTTAGGTCGCCAGGAGGCCACACATCAGAGGAGACCCTGCACTGCTGCTGAGTCACTTCAGTGGTGTTCAGTGGTGCCTGTTCTGATTCACTGTACTTAGGACACTACCTACTAAGCCCCATACTAACGAAAATAATGGCTTAGTCGTGGAGCCAGACTGAGCGAGCGTCTCTCCCAGAGTGGAGACCACCACCACGTCCCTCCAACAACAGCCCCCCATGAATCTGCCGACACTGTAGACACTGACAGGACTCACCCCAAGCACAGAAGTGGAGGGGCATCGAAAATGAGATCACCATGAGAGCAGGGCATGAAAGGCCACAGACTTTGAGACTGTTTTGTTTATATTGATGATGATGAAGAAGGAGGAGGATGACGATGACGATGTTGCTACGGAGGTCCATTTTGGTTTGGGACTGCATGACAAGGCTGTACTCTATGCTTCCTGTCATAATGATATCCTGGCGTTAACCAGGCCTGAGAGATACAGACACTTGCAGTGTTGGTCAGGTAATTAGAGCAACACACCCAAAGACGCATCCTTGAAGTGGATGACACTCAGCTGTGTGGTCCCAGTCTCCCCATTTAAGCCCACAGCACATTCAACTCTGGGTAGGAGCCAGCCACAGGCTGGAAAACCCACCTCGGCTGGGATTCAAACATGCATCCTCCCAGCCGTCAGTCTGCGACGCTAACCACTTCGCCACAGCGGCTGGTCTAACAAATAGTTTTCTCCCTGGTTTTCATCTTACTAAAAAGATATATATATAATTATATATACACACACACACACATGTAGTTAGAGACACACAGAGAGAGACAGAGACCTAACTTTACACAGAAGTAACACTTCTGACAATAAATTTTTAGATTGATGGTTCTTGTCAATTATTGTATTGTATTGTATTACATGGTATTGCCACGAGAGTTACGGCTTTGTAAGTTTGTAACATGTCTGTGACTGGGGATGAGTTTCATTTTATAATGATATCCCAGTTATGCTCAGTTACGAAATAGATATGTTCCTAAAAAATATTTGTCTCCAAAATCAATTTTTAATTTCTGTAATATGCTCAAAGGAGGGAAAAAAAAGTCATTTTAGCTGTAAGTAAGATGATTAGATTTGCAAATGTTGCCTAGCTACACTTTTGCAGTTAAAAGACATTTGTGTTTTCTCAACTTGTATGTGACATTGTTGTGTATTTGGAAATGTTTGTTCTGGGCATGAAAAGATTATTTTTGCAGTAATCCTCCATACTCCAATAGGAGTGAAAGGATAATTAAAACTTGAAACGTGTGTGAGTGTGTGTGTGTGTGTGTGTGAGAGAGAGAGAGAGAGAAAGAGAGAGAGAGAGAGAGAGAGAGAGCGAGAGCGAGCTACCGTTATACAGAAGTAACACTTTCGACACTGAATTTTTAGACTGATGGTTCTTGTCAATTATTGTATTGAATTGTATTATATTGTATTGTATTGTATGATATGGTATTGTATTGCTTTAGAGAGAGAGAGAGAGAGAGAGGTATATAGAAGTGACAAGCCTGACACTTAATTTTTAGATTGATGGTTCTTGTCAATTATTGTATTTGTATTGTATTGTATTGTACTGTATTGTATTGTATTTGTATTGTATTGCACTGTACTGTACTACACTGCATTGTATTGTACTGTACTGCATTCCGCTGAATTGTATTGTATTGTAATGTATCACATTGCTTTTGAGGTTCAACTAGTTTTCTCACATAACATAACAAGATCATGGAGTAATTAAAGGCCATTCATGTAAAATGCAGATCCTCCTCTTCTAGATTGTGGAATTTGCTCATTTACTTTTCTTTGAAAGTGTTGTTGATGTCTTTCTTTTGTGCACATTATCTCTCTGTGTACAGATGTGCAGTGTAGACATGTGTGTGTGGCCATATTTTATGTGCCTTTGTGTCAGTTTGTGCAGGTGAGTTATTAATATGCTGTGTCTGCATGTTTTTGTTAACCTTTGTGGAATTTTGAATTTCAAAAAGTTATCAAAAACAATAACAGGTAACGCTGATTACTTGATTGATAACAATTCTTTGGCAGCATTGTTTTTAGAATAAAAAAGAAAAAAAAAAAACACAGAAAATAATGCTGATTACGTGATTAATAATTCTTTGGAGTCATTGTTTAAGAAAAAATATCAACAAAAACAAAAAAAAACCCACCACAGGCTGTCACAAAAACACATACACTCACACACAAAACGACCCTCACCTTCTCATACTGTGTTCCGTCGAAGCGCACAACATCGTACTTGACATTCCCCTGCCGCTCCAGGAACTGGAACTCGCGCCTGGAAGGGTCTGTGAAGCGAACCACCTTCAGGTTCTCCACAAAGCGGTTGTACATGCCGTCCGACTGCATGAAAGCCATGCACTCATCTGTGTAGTTGTTCCCGCAGAACTCCACCAGCGTCATGTGAAGGGCCCCGGCCACAGCATACACTGCGTTGATCGTCGACAGGTCGAAGTTACTGAGCACGTAGCCACTGGCGGTGGTCAGGTTCTGGCCGGAGCAGTCACGCGTGTACATGTAGTAGCCCGGGAGGTTGCACTGGAGCAGCATCATGTAGTAGCGGCTGTAAAAAGGGTTCTGGCGGTTCTTGTCCACATCGTTGAGGAAGGTGAGGAAGTCCTGGAAGATGGGGTGCTGCAGCTGGAGGCTGATGAGGTTGCGCAGGTTGATGCGGTTGTTCAGGGAGGTGACCATGCTGCCGTACGTCTCTGGGGCTATGATGGTCAGCCGGCTGTTGGCGCCCAGCTTGGAAGCTTCCTGCGATCCAAGACCACATCAAGTCGTTATCACTCTGCAAACTTTAACCCAGGGATAACGATAGGGAGGAAGGTGGCAGAATGGTTAAGATGCTTATCTGCAACAACAGTGCCCAGGAGGGTCTGGGTCTATTATTAATACTATCATCATTATCATTATCTTTACAATTAAGAAACAACTATCCCATACAAAGTCACAAAGAGGAAACCTACCTCAAGAAAAGAGCGGGTCAAGGTGGTGCCCATGAAGAGGACGACAACCCTGGACGTCGCCCCGGAAACCGTGTTCACGGCCAGACTGACGTTGCCCGAGTCGGCCAGCTCGTAGGAGCTGATGACGCACAGGCCCTCCTGCCGGGCCACGTTGGTCATGGTGGTCAGCCCTTCACGGCCGTAGCTGTTGGCCGCATGCACCACCTGCACACAGTGTTTGTCTCCATGTCAACAGCTGCACAGAGGTCAACTCCATGACGACAGCTGCACAGAAGGTCATCTCTGTGACAACAGCTGCACAGAGGTCAACTCCATGATGACAGCTGCACAGAGGGTCATCTCTGTGACAACAGCTGCACAGAGGTCAACTCCGTGACAACAGCTGCACAGAGGGTCATCTTTGTGACAACAGCTGCACAGATGGTCAACTCCATGACAACACCTGCACAGATGGTCAACTCTGTGACAACAACTGCACAGAGGTCAACTCTGTGAAAACAGCTGAACCTAGCTCTCATATTAAATGTTCAGTCTGGAAAATACCTCTCTTACCCAAATGAAGGATCTGGACGTAGGAATGTATGATCTGGACATAGCTCTTTTAACCAAAACAGGATCTGGATCTCTTACCCAAATACACGATCTGTATCTCTTCGCTAAACATAGGATCTGGATCTCTTACGCAAACACAGGATCTGGACATGGATCTATAACCCAAACATGGGATCTTGATTTCTAACCCAAACATAGGATCTTGCTTTCTAGCCCAAACACTGGATCTGGACATGGATCTCTAACCCAACACAGGGTCTGGACATGGAACTCTCACTACCTCATAGGATCAGAAGCCCTGATAACCATACACTGAATATCTTTTTTCTCTCTTTCTTTACACCCTGCTATAGGACCAAAAGATAGAAAAAAAATGCAGTGTCTGGCTTTGAATCCCTGTCTCTTTATCCCTAAGTTTGACTTGAAAATCAAACTGAGCATCTGGTCATTCAGAAGAGACAATAAACCAGGGTCCCGTGTGCGGCATGCACTTGGCTCACTGAAAAAGAACCCATGGTGACATAAGTATTGTCCTCTGGCAGAATTTCTGTTGAAGAAATCCACTGTGATAGGTACACAAATATATATATATATATACATGCACTAAAGACCTGACTAAGCACGTTGAGTTATGCTGCTGGTCAGACCTCTGCATAGCACATGTTGTATAGTGAATATGGATGTTGTGTGGCGTATATGGATGTTGTGTGGCGCATACGGATTTCTTTGAGCGCAGTGATGCCTCCTTAAGAAACTGAAATTGAGACTGAAACAGACCTGAATGTAGTTGAGGCCAAGCATCTTGCAGAGCTTAGCAATGGCCAAGGCCAAAGAGTTGTCTCCCTGGATGGTGCGGAAGAAGGTCGGGTTGTCCATGAGGGAGGGGGCGGTGGCAGAGGGGCTGACGATGGAAAGCCCCACAGGCTGCAGGATCTCCGCAGCCTCTCTGGTGCTGGCCGTGTTGTCTGTCAGCCACGCCAGGATCTTCTGGGAGCGGAACGGTTCCATGCCCACCTGAAATTCATATTTATATTTTTGCTTTTTGTTATTACGCCAGGATCCTTTGGGAGCAACACAGTTCCATACCCACCTGAAATTTACACTTTTATTAATTTTTTTTTTTTGTGCTTGTTGTTATTATGCCAGTATCCTCTGGGAACGGAACGGTTCCATACCCACTGGAAATTCATACTTAGTAAGTTTTTGTTTCACTTTTGCCTCCACACCGTTGTAATTTTGTTTGGGTTTCCAGGATCTTCCGGGAGTGGAACCATACCATACCCAACTGGAATATATACTCTTTGTTTGTTTTTTGTTTTGTATTGATTTCCAGGGTCTTCTGAGCAAACCTTTTGTTGTTGTTGTTTGTTGTAATTACACCAGGATCTTCTGGGAGTGGAACTGTCCGATACCCACCTGGAATTTTATACTTTTTTTGGGGGGGGGGAGGGGGGGGGCGGGGTTCATATTTGGGGTTTCCAGAATCTTCTGGAGTGAAACATTTTGTTGCTGCTGACTGTTATTGCACCAGGATCGTCTGGGAGCACAACAGTCCAATACACATCTGAACTTTTCTTGTTTTGTTTCTTTTTGTTTTTGTTTTTTGTCTGGGTTTCCAGAATCTTCTGGGAGCAGAACGGTCTCTTACACACCTGAACCTTTTTTTAGTTTGTTTCTTGTTTTTTTGGCTTGGGTTTCCAGGATTTTCTGGAAGTGGAATGGTCCTATACCTATGTGAAAGTTTTGTTTCGTTTTGTTTTGTTTTTGGTTTGTTATTTTGGTTTTGATATCTCTCCCCTATACATCTTATTTTGCACAATAATATAACTGACAGATGATTTCCTATCTTAGCATCCTAAATTGTGGGACCTATTTCAATGGCAATTTTCATGCATATTTGAAGTGATATTACCTAGTATAGTAAATGTTGCAGTCTATTTTCTGTGGTTGTAAACCCAGTTTTGAGAGTTATTGTACTGAATTTTGAGATTGGTTCAGCTGCTATACTAATGTGCAGCCATTTGCCGGATCCCTTAAATTGTCTACTATGATGCGTTCATTCAGTATGCGCCAATTAGAGAGATTCCACATCTGGTCCACCAACCAGTAACCAAAGAAAATGGCAACTTGAGTTGTCAGATGTTGATTCATGTTCATGATATGGGTCATTCTGTGTTGTTTTCAAATCTAGCACTTGATCAAAAGGATGGGTTACATGCTACAAGTCATTTCTCCAATGCCTGCATAGTAAAACACACAATAATTTCCGTTTACTTAGGTCCCAGAATTTTGGACACTAAAATGGGAAATTACCTAATTGACAATACAAAATGTACAGTTGACATTTAAACATAAGTACTCTGTCAAAAGTGGGAAGTAAAATGGAGCAGTTCAGTCACCCAGTGACGTACAGAGAGGCAAAAACCATTATGCACAGCTACTACCAAAGGAAGAGAGGCCGAACGCTGACAAAAGGACAGATGCAATCCACCAACTCCAGTGACACCAGCAAACAATACTCTTCAGATTTCGTACAGGCCATTGCAGGATTTTGAGTCATCTGAGCCAAATGAAAATATCTCACACAGGTGAATGTCCCTGTGGCACAGGTACACAAACCCCAGAACATATTTTACAGCACTGTGCCACTTGTGAGGATCTACGATGCCAGTTCTGGCCCGAGGGAGTAGAGCTACAGGCACAGCTTTGGGGAGACCTGGAGAAAACTGTGGGCTTCGTCAGGGCGACGAAGCTTCAAGTCTGACGCATCCCAACAATATGGAATGCTGAAGAAGAAGAAGAAGAAACATAAGTATGACACCTGTATCCATTTCATCCAATCCTCTTCAAGGCCCATTCATGAAAGATGGAAAGAAGCACTCTGAAAGAAAACGAGCGTGAAAAATATTCAATTCTTAGATGGAATGAACTGAAACAGTTAAGAGTTGTGAATCAACCATTTCTTTCTGTCTTTTCATGATGTAGCCCAAAGTGGATGGAATGCACTGTGATCATTGCTAATATGACATTTGGATGAACACATATCACTCTGTGTTGAAAGGTGTGCACACAATGGGATGTAACCTTTCATTTGTGATAAGACTCACGTCCTCAATACTAAGTGCAAAGCTTTTTATCTTTGTTGCTTCCTGCCAAGCTGACCACACAGGGCCATAACAGGGTTGAATAAAATGAACATATTGATCCCGCAGAATCTGAAAAAACCAACCAACCTTGAACAGTAAAATTAACTTACTTGGGACGCAAAGTTTTCTTCTTTGCTTTTCCCCAGACGCCCCATTTTTAAGGGTTTGGAAAAAAATTACAAAAAATACAAAATACAGAGTAAGAAAATGAAACTTTCAGAACTGGTTTATCATGTACTGGGCTATTATATGGAAAAAAAAAAATCAAATTTCTCATCTTATTCTTACAGTTTTGTCATTATGCAGAATATAATGCCAATTTTTCACTAAGGATCTCGCTTTCTGCACTTAATTCAGGTTTTTCTTCATCATCCACCTTTTCGATGTCTGACCCTTCATTTTGCAGCATTTCAAGTACTTCGGCAAAACTAAAACATTGCCATCGCTGCCTTGTTCACTCCGCAACATTCTGAGAATCCCCCACTTCAGACGCCACTTTGCTAACAGGCTGGCATGCGAGCAGGCAACCAGTCAGTGACTTTGTCAGCGTGTGTGCAAGACAGGCCGCACATTACAGGCTGGCCAATCATACCATTCGGTTGTGGAGTGACCCAGATTAGCGCATTCTGCTTGGCTAATCACAAACTGGCATCTCACATATACTTGGTGCAAAAACCAGTACAACATAAAAAAAAAGAAGTAAGACTGCCCAATTATCAAGTCCAGAAAGACAAAAAATATCCTAGGCTTTCTCGAAAAGATAATAGGTAAATGGCCCAATAAGACAGAAAAAACATAAGGATGAGCTGACAGAAAGGACATGGAAATGCCAGAAACAAAGAGAGTGACAGAAAAGAGGAACTTTTAAGACAGAAATTTCCAGAAGATGGAGATACTGTTAAATTGAATGAGTCCCCTGGGGTACATGTAATACATGTAAAGCATATGTTGTACAAATGCTGAGAAATGTCCAAACTGATTAAAGCTTTGATACCTTTACCAGTATCCATAAGTTTAACTTTTTAATTTTTTTTATTTACATTTATGACATTTATTCACTGATAAAAGGTAACAGCAACACGACAAATCATAAGAGCTAATATAAAATTAACTTTTGATCATTATCAAGCTCAAATAATTGTAATGACAAATGTCACTCATGTTGAACAACTTCCAATCAAATCTCTACTGGTTTAATTAAACATATCGGAGACTGATCATTTACATTTTACATTAAACTTTGAGCAAAGCAGAAACGCAACAGAACAAAAACTGCCCAAGAATTCTTTAACAAGACAATGGTGACAGACAGGCAGACAGACAGACACATGGCCTACCATGGTATCATTCCAGTTGTATTCAAACAGACCGGAGTAGACGTCAGCCACCTGGCCATAAGCACGTCTCTCGTTGTTGCAGTGGTCCATGTACAGACCACCCAGCGTCACGTTGTTCAGCTTCACTGGACCGAGACCGCTGGACACACACAAACACACATCACAACCACTGGTCAGTGACCGCTGGACACACACAAACACATCATAACCACTGATCAGTGACCACTGGACACAAACACACACATCACAACCACTGGTCAGTGACCACTGGAAACACACATCACAACCACTGGTCAGTGACCGCTGGACACACAAACACACATGACAACCACTGGTCAGTGACCACTGGAAACACACATCACAACCACTGGTCAGTGACCGCTGGACACACAAACACACATCACAACCACTGGTCAGTGACCACTGGACACACAAACACACATCACAACCACTGGTCAGTGACCACTGGAAACACAAACACACATGACAACAACTGGTCAGTAACTACTGGAAACACAAACACACATCTCAACCACTGATCAGTGACCGCTGGACACACAAACACATCATAACCACTGGTCAGTGACCGCCAGAAACACAAACACACATCACAACCACTGGTCAGTGACCACTGGACACACAAACACACATCACAACCACTGGTCAGTGACCACTGGACACACAAACACACATGACAACCACTGGTCAGTAACTACTGGAAACACAAACACACATCTCAACCACTGATCAGTGACCGCTGGACACACAAACACATCATAACCACTGGTCAGTGACCGCCAGAAACACAAACACACATCACAACCACTGGTCAGTGACCACTGGACACACAAACACACATCACAACCACTGGTCAGTGACCGCTGGACAAACACAAACACACATCACAACCAGTGGCCAGTGACCTCTGGAAACACAAACACACATCACAACCAGTGGTCAGTGACCGCTGGAAACACAAACACATCACAACCAGTGGCCAGTGACCTCTGGACACACACACAAATCACAACCAGTGGCCAGTGACCTCTGGACACACACACACAAACACAATTCACAACCACTGGTCAGTGACCACTGGACACACAAACACACATCACAACCAGTGGTCAGTGACCACTGGACACACACATCACAACCAGTGGTCAGTGACTGCTGGACACACACATCACAACCAGTGGTCAGTGACTGCTGGACACACACATCACAACCACTGGTCAGTGACCACTGGACACACACATCACAACCACTGGTCAGTGACCGCTGGACACACAAACACACATCACAACCACTGATCAGTGACTGCTGGACACACAAACACACATGACAACCACTGGTCAGTGACCGCTGGACACATTAGCACACACACATCACAACCAGTGGTCAGTGACCTCTGGAAACACAAACACATCACAACCACTGGTCAGTGACCACTGGACACACAAACACACATGACAACCAGTGGTCAGTGACCTCTGGAAACACAAACACATCACAACCACTGGTCAGTGACCGCTGGACACACAAACACACATCACAACCACTGATCAGTGACCGCTGGACACACAAACACACATCACAACCACTGGTCAGTGACCGCTGGACACACAAACACACATCACAACCACTGATCAGTGACCGCTGGACACACAAACACACATCACAACCAGTGGTCAGTGACCACTGGAAACACAAACACACATGACAACCAGTGGTCAGTGACCTCTGGAAACACACACACACATGACAACCAGTGGTCAGTGACCTCTGGAAACACACACACACATGACAACCAGTGGTCAGTGACCTCTGGAAACACACACACACATGACAACCAGTGGTCAGTGACCGCTGGACACACAAACGCACATGACAACCACTGGTCAGTGACCGCTGGACACACAAATGCACATGACAACCACTGGTCAGTGTCAAGGGACTCCCACCAGCAGTAGGCATCTGTTCATCAGAGTCAATCAAGGGTGAACATCCTGTTCATCTAGGATATCTGCAAGCATATCTGTGTATATTCTCATCCCAGTGCATGACGAACACAATTTTTGGCACTGAAATAGATGAAACAATATTCTTAGAATAGTTTCCATTCATGTAATTATTTTTGTCTTTTGTCATTTTTGTTATTCATTTATGTGTGCAATTATGTATATGACATGGCTTGATTTTGTTTGTTTGTTTGTTTTTTTGTCATGAAAGAGGGAGAAATATATTAAACACATTGGTCTCTGTCAAAATAGTCTCTGGCTTTAACCCAGAGTTTCTGAAAGTGATTAACTGCAACAAAAGATATGGCACATCTATTTGTTTATTTTGATTGGCTGGTTGGTTGCTTGGTTGGTTGGCTGGCTTTTATCCTTTTTACAATTTGTTTTTTTTTATCTGTTCACTTATTCATTTATTGGTCTTCACAAATTTTCTTATGTTTTAAATTGTTTATGTATTCCTATTTCCTAATTTTGATTTGTTATATATTTGCATTGCTTACTGATTTACCTGTCAACCATTGTTTTTCATCTGTTGATATAACTGACCATTTCACATTATTTAACATATCAAGCCATACTGGGGATAAAGTGTTAAAACAGATGGGGAAAAAAAGGTTTTGCTCTGATGTCTGTTTCGCCAGCACATTCGTTGTATCTTCTTTTCACAGATGCTGGCAAAAACAAAAGTTTGTTTCATATCCGTGTACTTGGTGCTCATGTACCTCTGTTAAAGAATGGCTGGCTGGTAATGTGTGAAAGATTTGAATTTAAACTATTCACCCCTTGGCTGCTGCTGACAAGTATGCTCATCAATGATGGGCTGTCAACTCGTTAGGGCAGAACATACAGGTCAGTAATTCATGCAGCCATTCTTATATGCGGGCTTCTTCCTCTTGGGACTGCGTTACAATTGATCAACAAAATAAATTACGCTGTAAGTACATAAAAAATAGTAACCACACTACAGACTTAAGCCACACAGACCTCTTATCATCAAGGTTCATCAGTTACCTTATCATTCACGTAGACTGAAAAAAGATATTTTCTTCATTGTGATGACTTAAGATGATACAAACTCGATTCTTAACCAATGTCCTGATACAAAGGGAGGAAACATGACAGAATTTTTTTTTATCAAACATCTTCATACAAAGGGGGAAAAATCCACTCTTCAAGTGCTTTAACTTAAAAAACAAACAACAAACAAAACAACAATACTGATAATAATAATAATAATAATAATAAACAATAAATAACAATAAAGTGCTCTTCCACAGCGCTATTCCCTCACAGAGGGGCTCACGGCGCTAGACAAATTACATATAGCAAGAAAGAAAACACAACAATGAAGAAGATTCAAACAACAACAACCAAAAAAGACGTAACTTTTATCCTAGACATTCCTCACACACAGAGAGGAACAAAACAAAACAAAACAAAACACAGCAGCACCTCCTCACCTGTTGATATGGTTCAAGGCGTACATCATGGCAGCACTGTACTGGTATCCGTTGGTGGTACGGATGTCCCCACACACGTAGGGCCTCTGCCCATCGGGACCGGGGTGACTGATGGAAAAGGTGGCAGCGATCAGCCAGTCGCCATGCACGTAACCGAACTCCTGGAAGCCGTAGCCGTACTGACAGGCGGTGCAGCGACCGGTGCACTGGGTGCTGACGGTGCTGGCGAGGGCACCTGTCGCCATGGTGATGGCGCTGGGGGACAGGCTGGAGATGCGGCGGTTTGCGGTGTTGAACGTGCCCACCTGGTGAGAGTTGTTAAAGGTGTCTCATGTGTCATCGTGTGCTTCGAATCATATCAAATGTGTTGATACTGATTCACACGCACTTCATGTGTGTGTGTGTGTGTGTGTGTGTGTGTGTGTGTGATTATTTTTAAATGCACATACTTTTTAAAACTGACTTCACTTGAGCTTGTTTGCTTTTTTTTTTTTTTCACATGTTGAACGGTGAATTTATGCACCTGTGTATAGACAACCCAGTCTTCAGTCCAGAGTCTTGAGCATGCTTATACAGACCCACTCACTGGCACAAACCAGGCACTCACAAAATTCCTGATTGTAATATCTATACATGAAAGGCTCTCTGACAATGATATTCTCTTCTCCTCCGTTTCATACATGCACAGTCTTAAAAATCTAATTTTCCAAACAGCTTTATTTTCATAATAATTGTCTGAAAAAGTTGCTTTACAAAACAATATTTTTGCTTGTGAATTCTACTATACTTTGACTAATTCTTTTTCTTATTTAAACTCTGACATTCACACCCACAGTGTCACACAAAGGTAATTAAAGTTACTCTCATCAGACATCAAAACCCTCCCAAAACAGAAATATGTACTAAAAAGCACTCACACTGATACATAAAAAACGTTCATTTATCCTCAATGGACATCAAAAACCCTCCCAAACAGAAAGACATATGTATACTGAAGTCACAAAGATGTACTAAAAACACTCAAAGTTATCCTTGTCCGACATCAAAATCCTCTAAAACAGAAAGGACACATCCTGAAAAAAACACTCATGCACACTGAAGCACTATAAAACACATTGTTAAAAAGCATGGTTGCTATAGGTGAAATATTGCCAGCTTTTGTTTAATCAGTTATCCTCATAAGACATCAAAACCCTCCAAAAACAGAAAGGAAACATACTAAAAACACTCACTCATGATGATGTACAAACAAAACCCCCGCCCAAAAAAACCCAATCACATTAATAAATACTCGGTTATTGCTACTGAAATCTAGCAGGTCGTTTTATCAAAGTTGTCCTGATAAGACATCAAAACCATCCCCGAAACAAAAAAACCACATATCAAAAACACCCACTCACACTCACACACTTAAACACTCACATTGTTAAACACTCAGCTGTACCTGAAATGTAGCAGGTAGCTTTATCAAAATTATCCTCATTAGACACCACAACCATCCCCAAACAGAAAGAACACACAACTAAAAACACTCACACACACTCATGCACTTAAACACTCACATTGTTAAACACTCAGCTGTACCTGAAATGTAGCAGGTAGCTTTATCAAAATTATCCTCATTAGACACCACAACCATCCCCAAACAGAAAGAACACACACACCTAAAAACACTCACACACACTCATGCACTTAAACACTCACATTGTTAAACACTCAGCTGTACCTGAAATGTAGCAGGTAGCTTTATCAAAGTTATCCTCATTTGACACCACAACCATCCCCAAACAGAAAGAACACATAACTAAAAACACTCACACACACTCATGCACTTAAACACTCACATTGTTAAACACTCAGCTGTACCTGAAATGTAGCAGGTAGCTTTATCAAAATTATCCTCATTAGACACCACAACCATCCCCAAACAGAAAGAACACACACAACTAAAAACACTCACACACACTAATGCACTTAAACACTCACATTGTTAAACACTCAGCTGTACCTGAAATGTAGCAGGTAGCTTTATCAAAGTTATCCTCATTAGACACCACAACCATCCCCAAACAGAAAGAACACACAACTAAAAACACTCACACACACTCATGCACTTAAACACTCACATTGTTAAACACTCAGCTGTGCCTGAAATGTAGCAGGTAGCTTTATCAAAATTATCCTCATTAGACACCACAACCATCCCCAAACAGAAAGAACACACACAACTAAAAACACTCACACACACTCATGCACTTAAACACTCACATTGTTAAACACTCAGCTGTACCTGAAATGTAGCAGGTAGCTTTATCAAAATTATCCTCATTAGACACCACAACCATCCCCAAACAGAAAGAACACACACACCTAAAAACACTCACACACACTCATGCACTTAAACACTCACATTGTTAAACACTCAGCTGTACCTGAAATGTAGCAGGTAGCTTTATCAAAGTTATCCTCATTAGACACCACAACCATCCCCAGAAAGAAAGAACACACACCTAAAAACACTCACACACACTTATGCACTGAAGCAAACCCTCCTCTAAAAAGATTATTAAAAAAAAAAAAAAATATATATATATATATATACACACACACACACGCACACACATAGAAACACTCACGGTGACCCACTTAAAGAAAAATAACAACAAAAAACCCCACTAATATTGTTAACATCTTGGCTGTTATGACAGCAGAATACTTTGATGATCAAAGTCACCCTGATCAGACATCAAAACACACACACACACACACACACACACTGAAAAACAAAAACCCTAAAAAACACCCACATTGTTAAACACCCCGTTCCTGTAGTTGAAGTAGACCAGGTTGCTCATCCCTTCCCCGTTGACAATCTGGAAGGAGTTGCTGTTGGAGTTGCGCAGGGCGTCCACCAGACGCTGGCTGAGGATGTTGGTGTTCCTCATCTGTGGGCACGACCCTTGGGAGGACCCTGTGCAGTACGTGTCCAGGATCTGCTTCAGGGCAGCCGCCACCGAGTCCAGGGCCTGGACCACGTAGGGGCCGTAACCCAGGTAGACGTTGGTGGAGGCCAGGTTGGTGGGGGAGGTGCACACCTGGTTGTAGCTCCCTCTGGAGGCCATCATCAGGGAGCAGTCAAACTTGTTCTCGAACCACTCGGCCAGGAACACATCACTGGCGATCTGGCTCAGGGACAGGCCTGCGGTGGAGAAAAAGGAATGGAAACGGGGGAAAATAGTTGAGCGGTTGTCAGAAATTATTCAATACTGTGGCAGAACAAGCATGTATAGGAACTGTTTTGTCAACATGAAGTGTGGGCACTTCCGTTTGTGGACTGTTATCTTCATTTTGTTTTTGCATTCACTGGCTGCAGTTCCCATGTTCACATGTTTCACGAAGTGACCATTTTATATGTGCCAGCACTTTCATCTGCCATTCCACAACAGCCAAAGATGAGTCAAATCAAATCAAATTATGGTGCTTGGAGCCTTGCCAACAACTAAGGCCATCTCAAGGCTATCGCCACGTTAGCATCTACTTCAAGTCAGGGGTAAACTAGTACAATAAAAACTAATCACTGCTTCAAGCTTTTCACTCAAAGTTTAAAAATCTATCACAGTTTAAAACATTCAAATCTGATCAAAAGTGACAACGCAAACAAAAAAAAAAAAAAAGAAAGAAAACGAAAAAAAGAAAACTCTATGACAAACAACAACACTGTCCGACAGAAAAAAACGTCTCACCTGACAGCCAGGTCTTGAACTGCGCGTTGCCGGTCTCTTTCAGCTGCACTGTGATCATTCCCTGCGCCTCCCTCTCATACCCGGCCAGGATGGTGTCGGACATCCCAAGGTCCTCTGACCCAGATACGAAAGTGATCTGCCCCTGAGAGCCGTTGACGGTTCGGACAGCCTCCAGCAGGCGCCTCAGGTTTCGGTTTGAGACGAAAAGAACCACCACAGGAGACGACTGCAAAACACCACACTCAGATGACACAGACTGATGATGATGTAATACACTAGGCCACAGGCCCTTGTCATGGAGGTGAGAAACTTGTAACATCACATGTGGTAAAACTCAAACAGTAAACGTAGGTTCATGATACACTGAATATCAGAAAATGAACAAACACAAACAAAGCAGTGCAACTTCAAGATTAATGATAATAATAATAATAATCCATTTTATACAGTGCCTTTCCATGTAAAACATGTTCAGTTGTGTTGTACAATGTAAACACCAACAAATACATAATGTATTCAAACACAAAAATAAAAATCTAACTTTCATAACCCTACACAGTTATACAACCAAACACTACTAAAGTATGTTAAGACATACCCCAAAATCTCTGTGCACAACATCACACTCACCATACATATCATACATTACAAAACCTAAATAATGCACATTTCATACATATCACAAGACTTAACACTAATACTGCAATACTTAAAACAAATATCACATATATCACAATATCAAATCAGCAGATATCTAAAATAACATAACTGCTAGCAAGAGGCAGCTAGGAAACAGAACTGCTAGCTAGAGGCATTCAGAAAACAGAACTGCTAGCAAGAGGCAGTCAGACTGCTAGCTAGAGGCAGTCAGAAAACAGAACTGCTAGCAAGAGGCAGTCAGACTGCTAGAACAGGCAGTCAGGAAACAGAACTGCTAGCAAGAGGCAGTCAGACTGCTAGAACAGGCAGTCAGAAAACAGAACTGCTAGCAAGAGGCAGTCAGACTGCTAGAACAGGCAGTCAGGAAACAGAACTGCTAGCAAGAGGCAGTCAGACTGCTAGAACAGGCAGTCAGAAAACAGAACTGCTAGCAAGAGGCAGTCAGACTGCTAGAACAGGCAGTCAGGAAACAGAACTGCTAGCAAGAGGCAGTCAGACTGCTAGAACAGGCAGTCAGAAAACAGAACTGCTAGCAAGAGGCAGTCAGACTTCTAGCTAGAGGCAGTCAGAAAACAGAACTGCTAGCAAAAGGCAGTCAGACTGCTAGAACAGGCAGTCAGAAAACAGAACTGCTAGCAAGAGGCAGTCAGACTGCTAGCTAGAGGCAGTCAGAAAACAGAACTGCTAGCAAGAGGCAGTCAGACTTCTAGCTAGAGGCAGTCAGAAAACAGAACTGCTAGCAAGAGGCAGTCAGACTGCTAGAACAGGCAGTCAGAAAACAGAACTGCTAGCAAGAGGCAGTCAGACTGCTAGAACAGGCAGTCAGAAAGAACTGCTAGCAAGAGGCAGTCAGACTTCTAGCTAGAGGCAGTCAGAAAACAGAACTGCTAGCAAGAGGCAGTCAGACTGCTAGAACAGGCAGTCAGGAAACAGAACTGCTAGCAAGAGGCAGTCAGACTGCTAGAACAGGCAGTCAGAAAACAGAACTGCTAGCAAGAGGCAGTCAGACTTCTAGCTAGAGGCAGTCAGAAAACAGAACTGCTAGCAAAAGGCAGTCAGACTGCTAGCTAGAGGCAGTCAGAAAACAGAACTGCTAGCAAGAGGCAGTCAGACTGCTAGCAAGAGGCAGTCAGACTGCTAGCTAGAGGCAGTCAGAAAACAGAACTGCTAGCAAGAGGCAGTCAGACTGCTAGAACAGGCAGTCAGAAAACAGAACTGCTAGCAAGAGGCAGTCAGACTGCTAGCTAGAGGCAGTCAGAAAACAGAACTGCTAGCAAGAGGCAGTCAGACTGCTAGAACAGGCAGTCAGGAAACAGAACTGCTAGCAAGAGGCAGTCAGACTGCTAGCTAGAGGCAGTCAGAAAACAGAACTGCTAGCAAGAGGCAGTCAGACTGCTAGCAGAGGCAGTCAGAAAACAGAACTGCTAGCAAGAGGCAGTCAGACTACTAGAACAGGCAGTCAGGAAACAAAACTGCTAGGTAGAGGCAGTCAAACTGCAAACAATGACGCAAAATGTACAACATACCTGAGCGCTTCTGATGCGTCTGATGATGGACTCAGCATCCATGTTGAAGGTGGACCACAGACCCACACAGATGTTCATGCGGCTGGCCTGGCGCCGGAAGTTCTCTGCAGCTCTGTGGTAGTAGGAGTGTGATTCAGACACAACCTGAAAACCAAAGTCATCTGTCATACACAAACATTCTTTAAAATTTACTACCGCTCCTGAAGAGCAGTACAGTATAAATACTTCTTTGGTTATTAGAAAGAAGATGGGTGTGTGAATGTAGGGTGGCAGTCAGAAAACTGTTTACTTTAAGGCATAATTTTGTCACACTTTTTTTCTGCCTATGGTTTTTTTGTTATTGTTAACACATTCACTGGAACAGTTAGCATCTGGACACATGAACATCTATCGCGTGCATCTAAAACTGTTGCTATTCCGATTGTAATGTTTAATGAAAACTGAACTTTCTTTGCAAGGTGCACAACAACAACAAAATGAAAATAAATAAATAAATAAATAGATAAAAACAAAAAAAACATCTCCAGGCCTCATGAACATGTTGAACTTATGCAAAGGTCTGGCAGCTGTGGCTGCGTCTTTTTATTCTTTTGTCATTTTCTATTTATTTCTTTTTCTTTTCTCTTTTTTTTCTTTCTTTTTTTCTTTTTTTTTTTTACAGCAGATGAGGTGTAGCGCATATATGGATCTGTGCGCAAGCTCTGACACCTGTTTGAAACTGAAAACTGAAAACAAAAAACAAAAGAAAACCAGTTTCTCCTTGTAGGAAGGTCACACCTGCACATAATTCCAGTTCAAGCCGCTCAGCATCTGCAGCACGGACAGCTGCACTGTTTCCTGCGAGGGCACGACGGAGACGAGGCGGGGGTACAGGGACGGCCGCAGGAAGTCCATGCTGGTGGGGGCGATCCGCACGTGGGGCAGACCCACAGAGGCGAGGATCCCCGCGATGCCCAGACCCGTGTCGATGCGGGTCATGTCCAGCACGGCCACGATGTTGGTGGTGGAGATGATGGTGCCGGTGCTGTCTGTGTACAGCCTGAAGCCGCCCAGCAGGTTGGTCAGGAAGCTGCGCGCCGACTGCAGGCCTGGGACACACCACCGAGCCACCGGTTTAACATCATTGTGTGTGATTTTAAGTGCCTGCTAGATACCTGAGGGTGTACATTTTGTATACTATTATCTTTCTTTTTTCTCCATCCAAAAGGCTGATCAGGAAGCTCTGCACCGACTGCAGGCCTGGGACACACCACCGAGCCACCAGCTTAACATCATTGTGTGTGCTTTAAGTGACTGCTAGCTACCTGAGGGGTACATTTTGTATACTATTATCTTTCTTTTTTCACCACCCAGAAGGTTCATCAGGTAGCTCTGCACCGACTGCAGGCCTGGGATAACACCATTGAGCCACCGGTTTAACATCGTTGTGTGTGATTTAAGTGACTGCTAGCTACCTGAGGGTGTACATTTTGTATACTATTATCTTTCTTTTTTCTCCACCCAGAAGGTTCATCAGGTAGCTCTGCACTGACTGCAGGCCTGGGATAACACCACTGAGCCACCGGTTTAACATCGTTGTGTGTGATTTAAGTGACTGCTAGCTACCTGAGGGTGTACATTTTGTATACTATTATCTTTCTTTTTTCTCCACCCAGAAGGTTCATCAGGTAGCTCTGCACTGACTGCAGGCCTGGGATAACACCACTGAGCCACCAGCTTAACATCATTGTGTGTGCTTTAAGTGACTCCTAGCTACCTAAGGGGTACTTTTCTTTTTTTTCCCACCAAGCAGGTTAGTCAGGAAGCTCCACGCCAATTGCGGGCCTGGGACGACACTAAACCATCAGTAACATCATTATGTTTGCTTTAGTGATTACTACCTCAGGGTTACATTTTGTACATGGTTATCTTTTTTTTTTATCATATGATGACAGAACTTGAATACATATATTTATAATCCATAAATACCTGGATACACTGAGCCACTGGCGTAACATCACAGTGTCTGCTTTAAGTGACTGCTAGCTGCCTAGGGGATACATTTTCTACGTCATTACTTTTTTTTTTTTTATCAAATGATGACAGGACTTGAATACATATACTTATAATCTATAAATACCTGGACACACCGAGCCACTGGCGTAACGTCACAGTGTCTGCTTTAAGTGACTGCTAGGTATCTAAGGGGGTACATTTTCTACATCATAATCTTTTTTTTTTATCATATGATGACAAGACTTGAATATGTATACTTTATAATCCATAAATACCTGGAAACACGGAACTACAGGCATAACTTCATTGTCTCTACTTAAGTGTCTGCTACCTGAGAGCAAAATTTTGTTCATATCTTTTTTTTTTCCATATGAAGACATGACTTGAATACTTAAATTTCATTATCCCCAAAATACCTTGTAACACAGGATCAGGGGCATAACATCACTGTATCCAGCTATGTGACTGCTACCTGGCAATAACATTTTGTACATCTTTATCTTTTTTTTCTGTATGAAGACAGGACTTGAATACACATAATAAACAATCCAAAAATACCTGCCATATGGATTTTACACTGCCACCACCACACAGAAAGACCTCAACATACTCACCAGGACAAATATCCACAACCAGGTAGCCAAGGGTCAGTCCACGGCTGGACAGAACGTTGTTCCTGGTGCCAGAGTACTGCACAGCCACAGCCTCTATCAGCCGGTCAGGGATGGCCTCCATGCAGGTCATGTGCTGCCGGTCTGATGCATGTGCATTGACCAGCGCCATGACAACGTAGTCCCCTGGCTTGTAGGTCAGGGTGATCCCTTTGGTGGGCTGCACGCACTTGACGCAGCCGCCTGTCGGACATTCCGACGACTCGGGGAGATTGGCGGATCCCGTGCGAGTGAACACTGGTCGTGATGTCATTTGCAAGTTCCCATAGGAATAGGAAGCAAACTAGGGAAAGAGAGAGACATTATTTGTTAGGCAAGATAATTCAAGTCTTGAAAGAACCTTCAAAAATAGGACATTGATTTTTTTTCTTTTTTTTTTCTTCTCCAATACTGATATTGGAAAATATTTGGTCAGCTTTCAAGCTGACTTACTAAATAGTAACAAATGGAAGCATGCCTTTTCAGGTTGTCCTTGCATGGTTACTGTCAACCAATAATTTCTACGCTTGTCATTCTGTTCACTTTTCCAAATGTTGTTTAACACAGTTTGACATAATTTCAGAAATAGAGTTCAGTGCAGGAAGTTGTACCATGTTTTGGTGTGTTCAGAAAGTAGTGGCACATGTCTGACCAGCCACAGAAATCTGCATGCACCTGTAACCCAACAGAAACTAATGATCTGTTGTGGAAAAATTATGCCCATCATGTCATGCATGTTGACACACACACTCACAAACACAAAGACTCTCACACAACGCAACTTAAATCAAAGTCTGACATGGACCATGCTGAAAAAAAAATTGCCTTCTGGAAAACGTAGGATCCACCACTGCTGGCATAGTTGTAGAAGGTGTAGCCAGAGAACAGCAGGTCCCCATTGACATCGTAGGCCAGACGCCGGCCTCGCAGCTCAGGGATGGGGAAAGTAGTCGGCAAGGTGATGTCCACCTGAGGACAGGCACCAACACAGCATGACCAACAGTTCTCAATCTTAATCAAAAACTGAAATTTCAGCGTTAAATCAGTGTTTACAGAAACAAGATTACGAAGTGCTGATCATTTGCTTACCGGTATACGCTGCCCCTTAACAGCAAAATTTCAGTGCTTTTTGTAAACTGCTACAATTTTTACTTTGCCCTCTTTAATTGACACACATTTAAAAATGTTGATCCAGTGCTCTTATTATGACTGACACTCATCAGTGCAAGTGTGTGCGCTTACATGCACCTGTCAGCACACTCATGAATATGCACATAAATAACTTCCATGCACTGATGCAGCCACCTCTTCAAAGACAGAAGACTGAAATGAAAAGCAATTCAGTATCACGAACATATCAAAATTTGAATTCTTTATCTGAGAGCTAAAATTTCATCAGCTGATTAATTTTGTTTCCTTATTGTTACTTTTAATTCTTTACCAAAATTCCATTTACTGATCAATTTGAATTTTTTATCTGAGAGCTAAAATTCCATTTACTGATAAATTTGAATTCTTTATCTGAGAGCTAAAATTCCATTTACTGATTGTTTTCTGTTTCCTCATCGTTACCTCAAATTCTTTACTCACTATAAACTGGGGATATACCATGAATTATTTCAGGAATGCAGTAGATTTCTTCTATGTATTTTCACTCTTTTTCTGCAACCATGGACTGCAACTCCTGTGTGACTTGTTTATGTAAAACTTTTCCTTGTGTGGCAGTTTTTACCACACAGTTTAAGCAGCAATACTCCATTTATCTGAGGTGACATCCACAACATATATTTGCAATTCCAAACCTTAATAAACAGAGATTTACAACATGCATGTTTGGATATTCTGAATGCAAACACACAACAAAACAAACAAAGGCACTAGTGATCAAGTCTTTACATCTGTTTCAAACGTTCAAAATTTCATAAGAGCATAATACATCATATCAAATACCAGTATATTCTAATGGTATGCCCTTGTAATTTTAGGTCACAGAGGAATGGCAGTGAATTTTGAAAAGCTGAAAACACTGAGCAATTACAGCCTGAAATTTCCACCCATAGCTTACATGGTGTCAGACAAGATTTGAACCCGACAATGCCCGCTCAGCATTATTTGTTGGAATACATCTAGGATTGGTCAGCTGCCATTAAGGGTAAATGTACTGTCAGTTCAATCCAAAAGAGAAAAGCCATTCTCACAACAGATTAAAAAATTTTTTTTAATAAACTCTTTGATATCTTAAATAAAATTTGATATCCAGAATGTGTTTCTTCAACACACATATTTTCCCTAATACCTTCAACCAGAACCTCTGCACTGTGTATAACCAGTGTCCTTCAACATTTCATCCAACGACACAAAAGCACAAATGGAAAATGTTGATGCTAGAAGTATTTAACCAACATTAAATACACCACACAAACTAAAGTCTAGATGAAGTAAAATGCTGTACAAACAACTTGCCAAAGACACAAGCTGTTCATCTCACTCACCTTGCTCAGATAGTTCTTGTGGAAATCCAGAGGACTCATGTTCTTGAGAGGGCTGCATACTCCGCTCAAACCCCCGCACACTCTCTTGATGGCTTCAGCGTATGTGTAGATGGCTAAAATTGTCTGTTCCACATATGGGCTCTGTCGGAAGTCTTGAGCACGATTGATGGTGTTGGAACATGTTGGCATCGTACTGTGAGGGGAGAAAAACAATTATGACTGAAGATATAGTTTTCCAGACAAAGTCACAACTTATGTTTGAGACAGAGAGACAGGAAGAGAAAGAGTGATAGAGCAAGAAAACAAGAGAAATAGAGAAAGAGAGGGGGAGAGAGAGCGGGAAAGAAACTTGAAACTTGAAATGTTTTATTGTCATTGCCTGCAAAGGTCTTTTGACAAGGGGGTAACATTTTCACATCAACAGATTACAATAATCTTTATAATGTAAATTTTAAAGAAAGATTGGTAACATTGACACCATAATTATATATGTACACAGTATCACTTCAAGGAAAATACTAAGAAAAAAAAAAGAAAAAAATCGACCATCCTCTCACATACATAATTTCATGTACTCCTTACTTTCATTCCGGAACATATCAGCATTCAGTCAACTATGGTTAACTACCTTATTATATATTATTTTGCCCGTGTATAACAAGTCCTTGTCTTATTTTTTGCGCTTCTGCAATAAATTTTGCAATCGATCTAATTATAATTTCATCCTCAGATGATAAAACAGACACAATGTTGCGCATTTCGGCTATACCTACTTAAAAAAAATTACATTTCTTTCTCAACTCATCATAAGCTTTACACTCTCTCATCTTCAATTTGTGAGCCACATGATATGTGTGTGTGTGTGTGTGTGTGTGTGTGAGTGTGTGTGTGTGTCCATGCACGTGTGCATGCACCTGCATGTGTATGTAATGAAACAAGGATATGTGTGCGGTTTTAAGGTCCAAGCTTGTGTGCAAGTATTATCTGTGTATGTGTGCGTGCGCTTGTGTTATATCTGTCATCATGTCATTCCTTTAATTAAATTACATCACTGAACACTACTGTTTCTCATTTCCTTCTTTCTTTAAAGCAAAAACAAAACAAAGCAAAAAAAAAAAAAAAAAAAAAAAAAAAAAAAAAAAGATAAAGATAATCCTTATCAAAACACAATCAATCACATACATCCCTTTGCAGTTCAGTTAGAAATACACCATTCAACACAATATGTTTTTCAATGCATTCAACTACTTCCAAACTTAGCAACTGAAAAAAAAAACACCACAAAAAAAAACACACACAAAAAAACTAACAACAAAAAGAACACAGAAACATTAAAACTATCAGAAACACAAGACGGCAAACGGAACAGAAACAACTCACTTGAAAGGCGCATAATTGACAGTGGCGTCCAGCCTGCACTGATACTTGTACATGTACCAGTCTCTCAGCCACGGGTTCTCCGCGCTGGGGTTGGTGAGGCTGAGGCTTGTGTAGTAGTTTTTGAAATCGTTGATGGTGGTGGCCGACTGGCGAACGACGATGGCGCCCTGAGCCGCAGTGTACATTGAGTAATCCGTCTCCAGTTCCAGCTGGCCAAAGAGCCACTTCATGTTCTGCACTCCTGACACTTTCTGAAGGGCCTGTTCCATGCACACACACAAAGAATTGTTTCAGGTCAGTGGACAAAATTAAAACACTTTTCTGACGGGCGCAAAAGCCGAGTGGTTAAAGCGTTAAACTTTCAATCTGAGGGTCCCGGGTTCAAATCTCGGTAATGGCGCCTGGTGGGTCTAGGGTGGAGATTTTTCCAATCTCCCAGGTCAACATATGTGCAGACCTGCTAATGCCTCAACCCCCTTCATGTGTATACGCAAGCAGAAGATCAAATATGCATGTTAAAGATCCTGTAATCCATGTCAGCGTTTGGTGGATTATGGAAGCAAAGAACATACCCATCATGCATCCCCCCCAAAACAGAGTATGGCTGCCTACATGGCGGGGTAAAAACGGTCATACACTTAAAAGCCCACTCTTGTACATATGAGTGAACGTGGGAGTTGCAGCCCACGAACAAAGAAGAAGAAAATGCTTTTCCGATCACAATGGGCAAAATCAAACCCTTTCTGATCACAGTGGACAAACTGAAACTATTTCTGATCATAGTGGGTAAAAGTAAACTCATTCCATTAACAGTAGACAAAAGTATACACTTTCTGATCACAGTGGACAAAATTAAACCCTTTCTGATCAAAGTGGATAAAATCAAACCCTTTCTGATCACAGCGGGCAAAATCAAACCCTCACCGATCATCAGAGGACAAAATTTAACTCTTTCCAATCATGGTGGACAAAATCAAATGCTTACTAATCACAGTAGACAAAATTAGCCTTTTTCTGATCACAGTGGACAAAATCAACCCCTTTCTGATCATAGTCAACACCTCTCATTAAGGTGACAACCCTTCATAGAAGAGCATATTCATGAACAGCTGTTAAAGGGTTAACTGCAGATGATATCCCTTCACAAACCTCTATGATAACAACTGCTGCACAGATTTGCACATGTTCTCAGAGTTCCTGTAGAAAATGCTTTAAAAAAACTGAACTGAAAAAAATGATAAGGTAGAACTGCATTTTTCTACAGAGATAGACATTCTGTCATGAAATCCAAAACTTTAGATTCCCTTGACGCATTCCTAGCTCAAATGGAAGCTTACTATTATTTTTGTGAGCAAATACATAACAATATAACATGAAATGTTTTCTTTGTTTTTTGTTGTTTCAGGTTTGCAAGTTCATGACTAAGAAACAAACTGGAAAGATTCATTTTCATTTTTACAAATGCTACTGGAATAAGGAGAGTGATGTGATATTAACTTCATAAAGATAAAAATCACCTTTACACACACACACACACACACACACACAATTTCTCTCTCTATATATAAATACCTGATACTTACTACTGTATATGCATTAAAAAAAAAACACGAAAAAAAAAACCCCTAGTTGTTTTCTTCCATTTAAAGCTCAGAGTGTGCTTTTTTGTTTTGTTTTTCCCTTTAAGAATTATAGCGATAGCGTGGCCTACACTGTTGCGCATACTATTCCTGGTGGGGGGGTTTGGAAAAGATCTGATCAGTTTTGATAATCATACACTATTTGGCGTCCATACGAAAATGCCAATGTTTATAAAGTTGACCATACAAACACATATGCCCTCACATATGTTCACTGGTCAACACTGTATCAAAAGTCCAATGCCTAAATGATGCTGCCAGGGCTCCTCACACACATGGCCCAACAAACAAAAGCACAGCAGAAACACAACAGTACCATTACACAAATGTACTTCGCACATGAGCTAACCTTCAACTGACTACACTGACGCTCACCTGCAATGTCATGAGGGCGTCGGTGGGGTTCCCGTAAAACACAGCCCCTGTGGTGTTGTGCGAGGCAAGGTCTTGCAGCTTGGCCACGTACTCTTGCTCAGTGCCCACGTGGGGAACGGGAATGGCCGTGCTGACGCACACTCCAGCATCGAACGCTGCTTGCAAGACTTCTTTGTAGCCGCCCACACCGTACTTGTCATCTCCGTACACGATGACCACCTTTTCCCACTTCAGTTCTTTAAACAATGCAGTCACAGCCTGTCACAGAAACAAACATCATCAGCAAAAAAACAGCAAATGAGATCTCTCTCTGAACTACGTTTTTTTGTGCGTTTGTTTTTTCGCTGTAAGTGAATGTATACCTGTACAGAGATGGTGTTCTGCAACTGTGCAATGTATGAACAAACAACTGTTCATGAACACATTTCGAGTGAATCTGCTGATGAACTCTTAGTACAGTTTGAGCATTTTCAAGCACTCTATTTTAAAAAGTTTTGTTCATGATCATGACTAGGAAGTCAGTCTCACTACTTAGGAAGTATTAAAAAAAAAAAAAAAAAAAGGTTCCAAGCCGTGTACAGCCACTGACCCTGACATCATACTTAAAAAGATCATTATAAGGATTGACAGACCAGTAATAATGCAAGTGATCAGCACAAAATGCCTTTGCTTTTAAGTTCTTAGTTTAGCAACAACAACAACAAAAAAATGCTGCTGCAAACTCCAAGGTAGATAAGGTTGCACAGGTTGTAATCCTCGCAGTACTGAAAGGTTAAGAAATAAAATACTACAATCTCCGTTACATCTACCAAGAATGCTTACAAGACTTGCATCAGGCTGTGAGCAAAAATCAACCTCAATGCACTAGAAAGTGGCCTTTATGTAAAAGACAACACTGTTAATTTTGCTGGTAAAATTTTGTTGTTTCACACACACACACACACACACACACACAACTTCCTCCACAATATATATATATATATTTTTGTTGTTGTTGTTGTAAATCACTAAATGGTATATGTTACATTCAAGGTCAGTTTACAATCATAAAAGAGACACCATATATGCCAAATTCTATCAAACATACTACATATGGGAGACACGGACATGATTCCACCAAGTACACCACACAACATCCTCACCATTTTCCATTTATATCACTGTTCAGGGACACACACATACACACACACACACACACACAAACACCCCACACCACTCAAAGTTTCCACCAGGATCACCCTAGCACTTCAGTGTGAGCAGCAGGAATGGACCCTCACCCTGGAAAAGCCAGAGACTGGCTGGTCAGTTCGGAGGAAGGTAGGGTACTTGTTCTTGTTGCTAAGAGCTGGCGCTGTGGTACGCATCGAAATGACAGACGCCGGAATCCGTGGCGCCATTTCTGCCACTGACATGGACACGCTGCTCTGCATGGGCCCAATCATACCTGGAAGCACAGCGTAAGTTTCAATGTGTTTGTAATATGCTGACGACGATGCCGTGTGACCCTACACTCTCTTCAACAAAACAAAGACAGTAATCTTCTGTAGAGTCTGCTGAAGTAGTTGCCACTGGATGTTAACTCCACCCCCAAGTCTTAAAGAGGCACCTTGACACAATCGGTTAGGTGTAGGCTTTGAGAATGGGTAACTGACCTTGGCTGGGAAAGGTTGAAATGGCGGAAGGAGAGGACTGCCCCCCCCCCCCCCCCCATCCCCCCACACCCCCTTCCTATGCAGCATGCGAAGCCCTCGATATGAGTTCACTGGCCCGAACATTGTAAAAGGCTGTGGGACCTTTAACATCAGACTTGTAACAAGTCTTTTCAGCCAGCTCCAACCAAACCAAGGAGTGAAATGAAAACAGACTGACTGTGGAAAGAAAGAATCTGATCACAAAGAAAAACCAAGTCTAACAGAGACTGCAACTTCATCAGTATTGTGATTTTTAGAGGGTATCTCATACACTGACCACATCACAAATGATGAAGTGCTTGCAAGAGCGACACAACACATTAGCCACTATGATGACCTGCTGTCCACTGTAAAAAAAAAAATGATGACCATGTGACCAGGCCATGTGCCCTCTCCAAGACCATCCTCCAGGAAACAGTTCAGGGGAAGAGGAGGAGAAGGGGAAGACAAAGAGGTGGACAGACAACATCACTGATTGGACAGGAAGGAGTTTTGTCCAAACCCAGGCACTAGCAAACAGTGAGAGGTTTGTGGTACGGCATTCCAACGTGCAGTGCCCTTGTGACCCTGGAGGGCTATGGGAACAGGAAGCTGTAGTAATTTTCTGTGGTGGTGTAATACGAACAGATTTGTCTTACAATATCTTGATTTGAGCAATTCTGTGACAAAGTCCAAAACAATCATTGCAGTAAGTCAAAGGTTTTGTACTACCTGATTGTGAAGTTACTGACCATCAGTTGTATTTTTCATCACATGCACACGAATAAAAATTAGCAGCACTGGCATGCACTGCAGAAATCCACTACTGTCTTTTTTTTTTAAAGCTAATTTCTGTAACATCTCACCTCTTCAGAAGAAACAGCACAAAAAAATCAAAAGAATGCAACTGAAATACTACCACTGTCATACTAAAAGTCAAATGAGGTACCATCAAGATGAAAGCTAACAAGAAAACAAAACAAAAAAAGTTTAGTATGACTGAAAGATGAACAATCGTTATATCAAGACAAAAGCTAATAAAAAGACAAAACAACTAACAAACTCAAAAGAAGTTTGATATGACTGAAATATAATAGTGACATTACAATAAAGACTAAGAGGAGATTAAACTGTCATGGTGCACCTTACCAAGTTTGTACTGAGAGCTAGACTTTGTGCAGTAGGGGACACCATTGCTGCTTGTGCCCGCTCTGCTCACAATCTGGGGGTAGAAGTCCTGGACTGATTCCAGTGCACTTGCTTCCAAAGTGCAAGTGTCGTACGCTTCCAGGCCTGGAGAGTTAGTGAAGTAAATATGTTTCAATGCTTCCTTCATGCTTCCATTTTGCACACATGTATACAAGCGAAAGAATAACAGTGACAACAGGCATTAAGTTATCCTGGCGTGATTTTTTCCCTTATGAATACAAGATCTGTTTGTGAGGTAAACTTTTTTTTATACAGATTCCATAAAAAGTATGAGTATGCATCTATGATACCTATCAAAGACATGCAAGTATTCATTTTTAAATCAAGAGCTACATAAATGTTCGTGTCAGTGTCAATATTACAATTATGACCTTACAAAGATAATATGCCTCTGTCTAAGTGAATAACCTTTCCATTATCTATCTATTTCTCTCTCTCTCTCTCTCTCTCTCTCTCTCTCTATATATATATATATATAAGTAATCAGTACATAACCAATGGAATGTAAATAGTATTTTTCATGGCAGGCACATATGATTTATCAAAATGAATCCTTTATGTTGAATGCATGCAGCTCAGGGGCCACAATTACCTAAGAATTATGTACACAAATTGCATTTTTGAAGGTGCATACGCATTTCTCCACACATCCTCAGGACAAGTCTACGCTTGTGCTTTATTGATGACATGTGGCATTAGTGAATACGGTTTCCTGGCCGATTAAAAGCTAAAATTTATGGTCCTAAAAACACAGATAATCATTTCCACTGCAAAAAGAATGCACAAAGCTCTTGATGCCATCCATGTGTGCAAAAATCATGTTAAGCGCAATATAAAGAAACAACTCACCAAAACGAACACCGCTGACATAGTTGTTGCTGTTGAGCTGTTTGATGGTCCAACGAGCAGCCTCATATGCTTGAAGCAGTTCTAAATAAATATATCAATCATACACAGTTTGTCAGTGACACTTGACACTTGTGACCGTAAACATGCTGGTGTTTGTGACACATACAAACGTGTATCATGTACATAAGCATAAAATGTATTTCTGCTTTTGAGCATGCATGTATGTTTGGTAACGTTCTGCAAAAAATATAAATGTGTGTCTAAGCGCACACATCATATCATATGCTTGCATGTTGTGCATGTCTGTAAAAAAAATTCCATATGTTCAATTCTTGCAAGTGCACAAATCAACTGTAACTTTAGGATGGCACTAAATATCTCATGTGAAAACCTAATGGAGATACACCCATTACGACAATAACACAATTCTGTTGGATTTTTATTCCATTTTTATTCAAAGGGCACATCAGTTTTAGGCTATTTTATACTATCAATACAATATTGTCTCTGCAAACTGCATTAACAATACCAAGGAAATGAGAAAAGTTCTGTGACAACATTCTCTATTTCTGATAAAAATGGCATGACGTTAACTAAGTTTAAGTATATGCACAAAAGAATAATAGGAAAGAAGAGGTCTTCTGCTCATTTTTCAAAATTGAAAATGTTTGTATTCTTTCAATTTAATCCAAAAACATTAAAATTATCTGCCCTCATTTCTTTCTTCAAAGCACAGAAAAAAATGAGATGTTGCTATAATATATGATTTTGCTTGCCTCTGAAATCTATTAGAAAAGTTTATCAACCTGATTTATAACCAAAGTGATATGTTCTATACCACACTAACTCTTTTTTCTTCTTTTTTCTCCATCCTTCAGTCACAAAAGCAGTGTTCAAAATGCCTATCTGACTGTCAAGAGACAACTAAACCTTCTGGTGAACAAGTGGAAAAGCTCTCTCCACTGTTTATTTCTTGTTACAATTCCATCTTCTTCTCCTGAAAAAAAATTTACAACTCATATAATGAATCATGTCCGCTGACTTGTCATTGCTCTACCGGAGGTTACTTTTATAAACTGTCTCTTCAATTTGGGAAAGCAAGAAGAAAACTGATGGGAAAAGTAGAGTTGTTTTTTGTTGTTGTTTTTTTAATTCACTTGTCCCCAGGACAACTACAGTTATCAGAGAATTTCTAGCCCTGCAAAAAGCACCCCCCTGACAGCACCAAACTGACTGATGCCCAAAACTGACCTTTGCTGGGCAGGCCACACCCAGTTGGGCCAGAGCTGGCCTCACGGATGTCAAACAGTCCAGCCAGCAGAACGTTGGCGTTGCTTGTGGCAACACTGACGTGTCTGCGGTTTGCGTCACAGGTCTGCTGCCTCAGTGTCAGATCGGAAAGAGCTGGCGCCACCCACAGGGCCAACACAAAGATGGTCTGCCACATCTTCTGGTCTGTCAAAAAGATGTTCAACAGCAATGCTCATTCCACTACCCTCTGGAATTAAAATTTGTTTTGTTTCATTTTGACACAACAAGTGAGGTACTAGTTGGTTTAATTTAAATAGTGTTTTACTAGTTTAAAATGTCATAACACAAATACAATCAATTTGATAGAACAAGACAGTCTTTATTGAGTCCTGCTGCAATATACACATACTGGTATATATATATATATATATATATATATATATATATATATATATATATATCAGAGAGAGAGAGAGAGAGAGAGAGAAGGGTGGGAGGGAGTTGGGGGGGGGGGGCAGGGGGCAGGGCTGAGAGGAGATAGATGTGTGTACACAAATGCTAAATATGTGATGGATGTCTCTGAAGCACTTGCTGGGTTTTTCATATCTTTGCAGAAATTGTTTTTCAAAGAAGGCATCTTATGATATGTGGTAAATGAATTTCCTATGTTCTGACACCGGGAATGAAACCTGAAATCCAAGACACTTAGACTGAAAGTCCAACACTGTAACCACATGGCCACTGTGTCCAATTTCTCTGTCCTTTTAAGTAAGAAAAATATGATAACCACACAAACTGTAAAGAATGAAACAAACATCTAATGTCCTTACTGTGGTGCCACCCCAAAAACTACCTGCCAACTATTAAAATGTTCAAATGAAGAAAGTTTATTATAAACTGTTGGTTGTAAAATAAGAGGCTGTTGGTTGTAAAATAACTTTCTCCTCTTGTAATTTTTTTTTTTATAGACTCAGCAGTTATCTTTCACTTTATTGTAATAAAAATGTTTACAATTACCTGAGAAATACATATACGAGGAAAGTGCATCTTTCATTCTTTGTGCTATTTCTCCTAATCTCAATCCAAATCTATTGCAAGTCATTATATTATATTTTTTGGGTTTAACAAAATAGGTGCTGGTTTTCAACTTTGTTTTATTCATTTTAAATATATATATATATATATATATATAACAAAACAAAAATCTGAATTTACGCTGCTACCCAGCAGCTTGGTCACATAGGTGACGTCATGTTATTTTTTACGTCACCTTTCTGACCTTACATGACGTCTTCTACTATGCAAATATATCATATTTTAAATATTCCTTCAATTGTCTATATACACATCTCTCTCACTCTCTCTCTCTCTCTCTCTCTGTATCTCAGTGATCGAGTATATATATGGCATCTTCTTTGCTGCTTTATTTCTTCATCTCTTACAGCTGTGTGCAAACTAAATTAACTTCTGAAAAACAGTCACGCTCTCATAAGATTAGAAACTGAAGGAAAAGAAGGGGAAAAAATGCATAACTGACTCTACTGTGGTTTTCTCACCAGCATTTTGTTCCCTCCTGAACCATTTAGACTAAATAGTAAACAAGAGAAGAAAAAAATCACATGTTTACTGTTGGCTCAGATGAGGTTAAGACTGACACTCAACAGGCAAGGATCATCCACTTTACAGAATGGTCTTTGACAATGTTGCTAAATATCATGTTCCTCCCACGTTGAATCAGAACAGATGAATCATAAAATGTCTTCCCAATTTGGTGATCTTGCAGTTTCCTTCTCTGTTTGCATATGATCGGTTATGATTTCTCCTCCACTTCCATGTCTGTTTTGACTCCCAGTCAAAAGTCTTTCATGTCAGTGGATTCATGGGGATAGTCAATGGAGGGATGTGATGGTGGTGCCCACTCATGGTGAGGCCCTTGGCCTTGCTAAGACTGGCTCTGTGACTTAATAGTAACAGTTGCCAGCTGGTTATGAGTAAGTAGTTCCAATGTATGTTGTATCAGAATAGGCACTACTGAACACAACCATTATCATTATGAATCAACAGCAGTGGAGTCTCCACAACTAAGCGAACAAGCAGGCATGTGCACACAAGTGTATAAGGGTATGCACATTCATGTGCACATATGTATGGTTGCATAATAAATTATACACACATGTAAATGTGAGCATGCGTGTATATGCATGAATATGCGGATGTGTGTGTGTGTGTGTGTGTGTGTGTGTGTGTGTGTGTGTGTGTGTCTGTCTGTCTGTCTGCATATGTGTGTGTGTAGTCCAATCTCATTTTCGTATGATATCTTAATGACAATAAATTTATGCAGGGATGTGCAGTGTCTGACACTGGACATAGACAGGTGAAGGGCTGAGAATGTCCGATCATTGTATTGCTCAAGACGACAAATGTCCCATTACTTTTTCATCGGTGAGATCACTGTCTGATTCATTTCTTTGATAGCTTGGGCATCATCTGTGACTTGAGGGAGAAGTCAATCCTCCCCAAATCAACTATTCAATCGGAACAAGGCCAGCATCACCATGCATGCTACCTCATGGGAGTTTCAGCCAATGTTTTAGCATTTGCTTAACAAGGATGTAATGTCTTCTGCATACGCACAAACAGGAAAAAGTCTGCTGCTCCTTTTCTGTCCAGACTTGGCCATATGTCAAACAGTTTCTTGATCTTCCCAAAGAAAACCAAAAGTTTCCGAGATCTTGAGCTAGGTTATCTAGAATGAGGATGATGATTATGATGATATGGCTATTTATATACCTCATATCCTCCATCAGAGACAAAGCTCTAAGTGCTTTACAAACATGGAGTCATTTGCACAACAGGCTGCCTACCTGGGTAGAGCTAACTGAGAGTTGCTTATGGCTAATCATTCATTTCCTACGTCATTCCATCAGGTTTCAGTCACACCCGTATACATACTCACACACACATATATAACCTTCATGAATGACCATTTGTTCATTTTTACCCTGCCATATAGGCAGCTATGCTACATTTTCATGGACTAAAGGATGCATCGCCATGAATGTTTAAGTCCAACAATTTCAAGCAAAAAATCTTAACAACATTGACTGTGAACATCAGTGTAAGTATACTATAAACAAAGTCCTTAGTTTTATTTTCGAAAGTCTTCAAACCAGAAAAGAATGCTCATATATACGAAATCAATAGGAAAAAAACAGATCCAGTCAGGAAATTTTTTTTTTTTCTGAAACCAATTTTTGACTGAGAAAAGTAGATAAAGACTATGACAGAAGGCAGGAAAACACTGAAGACTTTAATATTCATTTTCAAGACTTCAGAATTCAAATTCACACTTATTCTTCATTTTCATATCCTTCATTTTCAAGACCTCATTTCCATCCAGTGAAGTGCCTACAAGTACAAAGTACAGGAATGTTTTCAATTCAAACATGCTGATAATTGAATAATTAAGTGATACTACTTGTTCATTTTTATTGTAGCTGATTAAAAACTTAAGACTTGAACATGACCTGGAAAAATGTGTTGAACAATGAAGTATTTTCAATGTACCATTCACCTCAGTGTGAAAAGGACAAACATTCTATTACATTTTGGTGGGTCATGACAGTTGTTTAAAGTGCGGCCATGATAAGAATTCTTACAATTTTAATGAATTATATATAATTCATCCACATTTCCATGAAACACAAGTACCCAGTGCTGGATGAAATGAGTAGTTCCTGATTTCTAAAATATATTACAACCTGGGTGTCAGGTGGTGGCAAGTACCACATGGGCGACTGATGGTGTTTCCATTCCAAACACAAGACATTCAATGATTATCTTTGTAAAAGGTTTACAAAATGTCACCAAAATTTTCCTTGACTATACAAAAGCATTATTTCAGTGCATGATTCAGTTGTAAGGAATGAACTTATGAAGTTTAAATTGGATAAATAAAATCAGACTGTCCATGCTCACTCAATCAACTATGCGCTACTCTTGGATATATGGATAGAAAAAAGAAT
Source organism: Babylonia areolata (assembly GCF_041734735.1). Classification (NCBI taxonomy): domain Eukaryota; kingdom Metazoa; phylum Mollusca; class Gastropoda; order Neogastropoda; family Buccinidae; genus Babylonia; species Babylonia areolata. The sequence goes on from NC_134887.1 coordinate 9,159,851, forward strand.
GAATACAAGAACTGTTGTTGTTTTGCGAGGTTGGGTGTCTTTTTTCTTGTTAATTCTATTTTTTGTAGTCACAAACTTTGTAAAGATTAAATCGTTTTCGTTACTAAAATGTTAAACTTAGATGATAAAATATGGATTATGTATATCTATAATATATATATATATATATATATATATATATGTGGTCATTATATATAATTTGAAACAGAATATATAAAAAAAACTTTGCATTTTGAAAACAGTATAGCTACAAATAATAATTATGTTGAGGTGTGGTTGTTATATCTGGAAATGATTAATGAAGTGCTAATGTATCATCAGCAGAAACATCAAATTACTCTTGATATGTGATTTTTCTTTTTTAACAATAACAATAACAATACTTGAAGAGTCAAACTTCGCATGCATGTCATATTGCATTTGTTTTAAACTCTATAAGCACTGTGTGGAGTAAAACCTGTAGATCGAATGCATCAAATACATGTTCAAGCCATGTACCTCCACCCTACCTGCCTGGATATCTTTAAAAATCTTGTGTGTGTGAGTGTGTGTATGTCATTGTTTTCAAGGGGGGACACCAAGCAAATCACGCTGGCTAACGAAAAATGCAACCGTTGATAATCGATCTACACAATGATTTCATTAATTAAAGGTATCAACATTTGTTTTCAAATTGACCGCATGGATATGTTATCTGCCTTTCAATGCCAAGATGGCATGTGCAGTCATTTTGATAAACAGAAATCATTACGTTTCCATCCTATAACCTTAGCAGAACTGTATGTCCCGTTCATGCTTCTGAAAACACTAAAATAAAAAAACAAAAAACAAAACAGTCTCATTTTTGTAACAAGACTGTATGAAAATAAAAGCACTTCATCTAAGAAAGCTAAATGATCAAAACATATCATAGATTGACAAGACGAGCATAACGTTTGCAGTTCGCAACATACCTTGCAGGAGAGCAGATCTACAGTCCTAAACTCCCAGACTCTTTCTGTGGCGAAGTTACCATCCAAGTGTTTACTTGACCAGTTGATGGACAAGGAGGAAATTCCAGAAAAAACAAAATTTGGCGACACCGGCTCGTCTTATGCCTCCACCGAACTAGTACCCACCCTACCTGCACGTTCGAAGGCAGGAGAAACATTGCACTAAAAATAGAGCGATACGGCATTCAGAAAGCAACTGGTTCCAAACCGAAAAGCGAGCCAAACCTGTTCTACCAGTCGTGCTGCACCCCGATTGTCGTCTGCAATTCTTATTTTAGTTACAAGAGACATGACTCAAACAGAAATTGACTTTGAATTGGATGCATTACCTCCCTTCCACAGTACACGCCTTTCCTCCCACTCTCTGACGGTAACAAAGACAAAATTTTCTCATTAATTTTGCGTCACAGAAACAATGCACCACTGTATGGGTGATGGATAAAGAGAAATAGCGGGGGAAAGGCACTGAACTGCATCGGCTACAGATCGCCGGCCGTTGCCCATCACACGAGGTAGATGTTGTGGATAACCTCGGCCGTGTGTGTGTGTGTGTGTGTGTGTGTGTGTGTGTGGCTGTGTGTATGTGACATGTGTTCTTGAGATTGATGTCTATTCACGTATAATTTATTGTCTATTCACGTATAGTGTGATTTTAGACGAAACGAAATGCTTTATATAAACGTGCAACTGGGAACTTAATGTCACTGAGTTGCAAATTCACTAGTAATGAAAAAAAAAAATAATAAGCAACTTGTATCCGGACAACAACAACAATAATAATGACAACAACAATAACAACAACAACAACAGTATAATAATGATAATAATAATAACAATAATCAATAATAATAATGTGAACCGTGAAGCAACAAACCGTTTCAAAATGTTTAACAAAAACAAGAAACTGTCCGCATCTTCAAACGATCATGGAGATGGGTTAAAACGGCACTGAGTTTTAAAGCATCGAATACTTTCAAAAAGGGTATGTATATGTATATTTGAAAAATTCCCCCCACAGAAACATGTAAATTGTGAACTATACTTAGAGTTTAAATGAATTTACTAATTTCAATCTGTAAACTGTATAATGATATTCAGTATTTGCCCCAATGCCGACTGATATGCTGCAGTGTTGATAAATTTACCCTTCTTGGGGGCTTTCAAGTTCTTGAAGTGTCAACATAATCTTGTTCTGACTCACTAGCTGTTTCTTCGGATCCAAGCATAATACAGAAAACGGGCAGTTCAATATCATAATTATCAGTTCTTCATTGATGTCTCCATATTTGCACCCTTTTTGACCCGGCTTTGTCGGCCCATCCATCACTGAGTGGAAAGATTCCTACAAATTTTGTGAAAAGGTACACTGAACAAAATTATACGTTTGTTCCTCTTAATATTGAATGCCGCCGGACTGATGATCTACTCAGTAATGACAATGGTATCTATATAGCTCTGAATCTTGTGCAGAGACAAATCAAAGCGCTTTTGCACCAGTCATTCACATGCGTGCATGGCCGTATAAAACTGGAGAAACTGAAGACAAGGAAGAGGCAGGGAAGGGAAGCTGTTTTGGGAAGAGGTGGGTTTGAAGGCCAGACTTGAAAGATCTACAATGACACTATGCCGGATAATTATGATCAGACAAATTTCTGTTATAAGATTCGATTTGTATGAGTATCACGTGTGTGTGTGTGTGTGTGTGTGTGTGTGTGTGTGTGTGTGTGTGTGTGTGTGTGAGTGTGTGTGTGTCAGTACCGAGAGAGAGTGTGTGAGGGAGGAATGGAGAAATATACACATGTATTTATTTGTTGTTCTTGTTGTTGTTTTCATACTGTGTGTGTGTTTCCTACTCCCCGGTCCTACTCTCCCTCCCACCGTCTCCCCCCCACCCCTTGACCTACTCTCCCTCCCACCATCTCCCCCCCCACCCCCTGTCCTACTCTCCCTCCCACCATCTCCCCCCCACCCCCTGTCCTACTCTCCCTCCCACCATCTCCCCCCCCACCCCCTGTCCTACTCTCCCTCCCACCATCCCCCCCCGTCCTACTCTCCCTCCCACCATCTCCCCCCCCACCCCCTGTCCTACTCTCCCTCCCACCATCTCCCCCCCCACCCCCTGTCCTACTCTCCCTCCCACCATCTCCCCCCACCCCCTGTCCTACTCTCCCTCCCACCATCTCCCCCCCACCCCCTGTCCTACTCTCCCTCCCACCATCTCCCCCCCACCCCCTGTCCTACTCTCCCTCCCACCATCTCCCCCCACCCCCTGTCCTACTCTCCCTCCCACCATCTCCCCCCACCCCCTGTCCTACTCTCCCTCCCACCATCTCTCCCCTGTCCTACTCTCCCTCCCACCATCTCCCCCCCACCCCCTGTCCTACTCTCCCTCCCACCATCTCCCCCCCACCCCCTGTCCTACTCTCCCTCCCACCATCTCCCCCCCACCCCTTGTCCTACTCTCCCTCCCACCATCTCCCCCTGTCCTACTCTCCCTTCCACCATCTCCCCACCTCCCCGTCCTACTCTCCCTGTCACCATCTCCCCCTGTCCTACTCTCCCTTTCTCCAATCTTCTACTGTCCTACTCTCCCCCATATCCTAATATCCCTCCTCCATCTCCTACTGTCCTAGCCCCCCCCCCCCCCCCCCCCCCCCCACACACTCCCCCATATCCTCCCTGCCCTACTCTGTCATCCCCCCCATCTACCCCATCCTACTCTCCCTTCCACCCCCATCCACCCCCTGTCCTACTCACATATCTTTGCATTTCCCAGCCCAGTCCTACTCTCCTATCACCCCTACTCCCCCCCCCTCCCCTTCCTTCTATCCCCAGTGCACACCCTCCTACTCCCATTACCCTCAGTCTGACTACCCCCCTCCACTGCTCGACCTCCTACCCCATGCAGTAACCCTCCATCTGACACAATCACCTACAAACGCTCTATAAAACGAGGGGGAAAAAAAAGAAAGAAAGAAAAGAAAAGAAAAAAAAGACCACACATTTTCCTCAATAGAACGGAGGAGTAGAATTATTGAGTGTGATCCCCTCCTATGCATCTCCCTTCCTGTCCTACTCTCCCACATCCATCTCTCCCCCACACCCCTTCCTACTCATCCCCCTCCCCACCCCCTATCATCTCCCCAGCCCCAGTCCTACTCACCAACAACCCACCACCCCCTTCCTATTCTCCCATCAAACCATCTCCCACCTGTCCTGCTCTCCCATCTCCCCCAGCCTACACCCCCCCTCCCTCCACCTACCCCCCTGTCCTGCCCGCCCTCCCTCCATCTTCCCCCTGTCCTACTCTCCCGTCCCCCCAATTTCCCAGCCCAGTCCTACTCTCCTATCCCCCTACCTCCCCTCCCCACCCCACCCCCCGCTTCCTACTACCCCCCTCTTACATGCTCCTACTCCCGTTACCCCGAATCTGGCTACCCCCTCCTACGTACCCCCTGCAGTAACCCTGTATTTGACCTAATCACCTGCAGACACTTCGTAAAAAAGAAAGACAAAAGATCACATGCAGACCCTTTAAAACGAAAAAAAAGATAATTTTAAAAAAAGAAAAAAAAACACACATTTTCTTTCAACCATTACCCCTACCTCCCTCTCATAGCATCCCTCTCTACATTCCACCACCCCTTTCTGAGCTCATAGCCCCCACCCACCCCCTGCAACTCTCCCTTCCCCCTCAACATCCCCCATCCCCCCTTTGTCCTACTCCTCCCCCATCTCTTCCTCCTGTCCTACTCTCCCTTACCCCTATCCTATACTCCCGTCCCCACCTCCGTCCAACCACCCTGTCCAGCTCTTCCCAACCCCCTTACCCTACTCTCCCTCATATGCCTGACCTCTTCCAACTGACCTAGCAAACTCTTCACACAGAAACAAACAAAATGAAGACAGACCACACATTTTCCTCTAAAGAACAGAGGAGTAGAGTTATTGGGTGTGATCCCCGCAGAGATCGCCCTAACTCACAACTAAATTTTACCAACGTTTTTCCATTACAAATGCCACCCAACCAAACTAAAATACTCATAATGTCATGGTGTATACACTTTAAGCAAGTTTTTAATGTATTTCCTTATTTCTTTTCATTTTCCAAGTTTTTACTGCCCTACCATTAATACTAAAGCCCTATGTTCATTTGATACAATGTTTTTGCATAATTTGATAGGACATGATTACATATTTTTTGGTTTTCACCATTTTACGGGAAAATTTTATTTTCTTGCATGATTACCATACTAACTTAAGACGTTACATGACAAAAAGATAAGGTGTGATACATCACAAAAGTTACTCACCTGCTCTCAGCGTGTATATTCACCAACAAACAATGCTTTACCATCGTGTCAAACTGCATGTGAAGCGGAGAAATCAAATGATTATGTCGTTTGGGTAAAAGAAACCAAAGGGTTTAGTTGGAAATTACTGTCCTTTGATTAACAGAGGGAACATCCACCTTCACTTCCCTTTGTGCCAATATTCAACAATCGACTGAGTCATATCCGTTCGTGTGTGTGTGTGTGTGTGTGTGTGTGTGTGTGTGTGTGTGTGTGTGTGTGTGTGTGTGTGTGTGTGTGTGTGTTAATATAATAATTACCTAACACACACACACACACACACACACACACACACACACACACACACACACACACACACTAACTCACATGCCTGAACAGTTACTTTTCCTTCACCAGTTGCCGTCTTTTTCCCCTATTTTTGTCAAATAACACTAATGGCTAAAAGTCGCTAAACTGAAGAAGAAGAAGAAAACAACAACATACACAGACACAGACACATACATACATACAGATAGACAGACAGATAGACAGACAGACACACATACTCACAGACAGACAGAC
>NC_134887.1:9175716-9183216 GCF_041734735.1 Babylonia areolata
ACACTGTTGATTCAATACAATACTCACCAGAACCCCACCCCCACTCGAACAACAACATTAAACCTCTACAACACCAAGACCCCCAAATCGGGCCCTGCTGAACGACTTAACCTAGCTTGAGGGTGTCAGCCAATACAGGCTGTTGAAGTCACGGCCTCTACACTTGCGCCCGTGCTCAGCGGAACGGTGTAAATACTGTCCTGTAAAAACCCCCCAACAACTTCTGCCCATAATATTAAGCCCTGAGACGGGTTGCATGAGCGAACTGTACAGCGCTAAGTTTGCTTTTCGCCAAGAATGATCCTTGCTCCACGGTAAAGTCCATATGCCTAGGAACATTCTTAACTCTAAGCATTTGTATTTGTATTTGTTTTTATCACAACAGATTTCTCTGTATGAAATTCGGGCTGCTCTTCCCAGGGAGAGCGCGTCGCTACACTACAGCGCCATCCTTTTTTTTTCCTGCGTGCAGTTTTTTTTTTTTTCCTATCGAAGTGGATTTTTCTACAGAATTGTGCCAGAAACAAACCTTTTGTTGCCGTGGGTTCTTTTACGTGCGCTAAGTGCATCAGTGCTGCACACGGGACCTCGGTTTATCGTCTCATTCGAATGACTAGCGTCCAGACCACCACTCAAGGTCTAGTGGAGGGGGAGAAAATATCGGCGGCTGAGCCGTGATTCGAACCAGCGCGCTCAGATTCTCTCGCTTCCTAGGCGGACGCGTTACCTCTAGGCCATCACTCCACTCAACATAGCTTAGCGTTGCAAAGCGGATCGCCTCATACAACTCGCCCGGAGAGTCTTTTATGCACTTGCGATCTGTGCTGTCCTCTGCACCATATGCCTCCATTTCGTTTTTTCTTCATTTGAATTAAAATCGTCAGCCGTATTACTCTTATTTTTCTTTTGCCGGGTCAGTTATGATTCATGCTACAATTTCTACCTGAAGAGGTATCGATCACTAATTTTTGTGTGTGTTAGTGGATGTACATTGCGACAGGACTTGATAAACTATAATAAAACTTCTTTGCTGTTCTGTCGAATTCATTATGAATGAATGAATGAAAGAATGAATGATAATTATGGATACTTATATAGCGCCTATCCTTGGTCGGAGACAAAGCTCTAAGCGCTTTACAAACACGGGGTCATTTTGCACAACTGACAGGCTGCCTACCTGGGTAGAGCCGACTGACGGCTGCCATCGGGCGCTCATCATTCGTTTCCTGTGTCATTCAATCAGATTTCTGACACAGACACAAACACATACACACTCAGACAGGCATATAACATTTGTATTGTGACTTTTTTTTTTCCCCAATCAAATAAAACACGGTTCAAACCAAACTCGACTACTAGCGTGCGCGCTACTCACATCTGGTGTTGGGGTTGCAGGACACACGGCCGTCCCCGAAGAAGCCGGAGGAACACTCACACCTGTCCGTCGCGGCATTACACTCGGCATTGGCCACACACGGCAACACACCGCCCGTACAGAAGGTCTGACCTGCACGTGCACAAATCAAATCAACCAATCAGGGGGAGGCGGCAGCACAGCCCCTTTTGCCGACAGACCATAGACATGTACAGCGTGTAACATTATATTCTCAGTGATGCAGATCTCCCAATACACTGTCACCGTTTTCCTTCTTCAGTTGCCAGTGCCAGTCGATGTTTTGAGTTACGTTCCTTTGTTGTGGTGCAGTTGGAATTGTTCCAGCGCAAGAATGAGAATCTCAACAATTGAGAAATTGGCATATGATTTTGACATTCTATGTCTCCAAGAGACCAGGACAAGTGCAGACAGACCAATACATTTTGAGAATTTCACAGTCCTTCAAAGGAATGAAGGAAGAGGGGTAGCAATCATACTGAACAAAAACCTAAAAAACAAAGTTTCCACCATAAATCTAGAGAAATGGTGTAGCAACTCATGTGAATTAGTGGGGGTGCGTCTTGAAAAACCTGACGGAGTTCACAAAAGCATCGTGCTCATCAATGCCTATGTTCACCCAGGAACCTGCATAACAAAAGAGGATTGGGCCTTTTTAGAGGAAATAGAGAACGAACTTGGAGACTCGGTCATTATCTGTGGAGACCTTAATGCAAGATCGAAGTTATGGGACCAGCGGAACACCAACCCACAAGGATTTGCACTTGAAGGAATGATAGGGGAAATTCTTCTTAGCCCATTAACAACCACATCCCCAACTCGCCTTGGAACAAGACAAGGGGACAGTGACAGTGTGATCGACATCGCTCTAACATCTCCAAAATTCAGAGCAGAAATGAATGCAGAGACGCTTCCATACCAAGGCAGCGACCACCTCCCGGTAGCTTTCAGTCTACAGAAACTGTCAGATAAACCCTGTATGAAACTGCGTGATCCATTTCAGTATGAAACCAAAGAGGCAACTGTCATCGAAAAATTAAGACGCAGAAGAAACAAAAGAACGGCACTGAACAGGATGCAAACTATTCAGCCCCCATGGTGGAATACCGACACAGAGAGAGCCTGGATAGAAAAACATGCGGCTGTCAAACTTTGGCAAAAAGAAAGAACAAAACCATCTCCGGACAAAGATATTGAAACAAAAATGAAAGAAAAAACAACAGTTTGAAGTCATTGCTCAAGAGGCCAAAAATGACAGGTGGAAACAGTTTTGCGAGACACTCAGTTATGACACAACATTGACAGAGTTCTGGCAATTTTATCGTCGCATGGAAGGGAAAACGTGCACAACAACAACCCCAGAGATGTTAGACACTGACGGAACCAAGCTTAAGACAAATGAAGAAAAAGGATCTGCTTTGCTCAAACGTTTCATACAACAGAGTGATCAAAGAAACTTAGATGAGAAAAAGAAATATATTGAGGAGTTAAACCAAACCCTTATGCAGACTGGACCTGATGATGACTTGACAATGGATGATCTAAACGAGGCAATAGCTAAATGCAAGAAAGAATCGGCTCCTGGCCCAGACAAAGTTCGTTACTCAGACATCAAGGAGCTATCGGAAGAAGACAGAAGCAAACTTTTCAGTCTATATCAAAACAGTTTCCACAATGGACAAGTGCCGGAGGACTGGACACACAGCTTCTTAAAACCCATACCAAAACCAGGAAAGGACCATCATCAGGTAAGCGGCTACCGGATCCTAACCATGCAAAACATTGCTGGAAAGCTCATGGAACGCATGATAGCCAGGAAACTTGCAAGGGATCTTGAACACAGGCACATTCTCCCTTCAAATCAAGGTGGTTACAGAACAGGCAAGTCCACATGGGAAAATGCAGCTGCTTTTGCATATGAGGTGTATGAAGGATTCCAAAGAAAAGAAGAAACACTAGCAGTAGCAATTGACCTTGAAGATGCCTACAATAAAGTCCAGTTTGCGCACCTCATGGAGCTGCTACTAAGTTATGGAGTAAGTTTGACACTGACAAGATGGATAGCAGCAGCGCTTCAGGAAAGAACTGTCGTCCTACGCCTCGGAGATTGGATGTCTGCACCTTCTAAACTATCCATGGGACTGCCACAAGGGTCTCCGCTCTCTCCTGTCCTCTACAATGTCTACACGAAGGGCCTTGCAGACTTAAACAACAATGGAATTGCTCGGGTGCTTACCCTTGCGGATGATGGCCTGGTCTTCAAAACTTCGAAAGATGCTCAGGAAAGAACTGAAGCCGTCCAGAAACAACTAAACAATATTGCTCAATGGTGCAAAGACACAGGATCTTCCATCAATCCAGCGAAAGCCCAAACGTTGCTGTGCACCCTTAACAACAAAACCGCGAGCAAATCACCACCTTCTGTGTCATTCGATGGAATTCAAATTGAGAAAACTGAATGCCTACGCTACCTAGGAATACACTTCGACAGGATGCTGACCTTCAGAAAACATACGGAAAATACTGTTCTCAAATGCAAAAAGGGCCTTTCAGTCTTAAAAGCAATGGCAACCAAAGGAATTGAACAACGCCACCTCTTCCTGCTATACCAATCACTCGTCCTCAGCGTGATCGACTACGGACTTGGGCTTACAACACCGTCTCAAAGCAACCTCCTAAAATTAGAAAGAGTACAAAATGAAGCTATGAGGCTGATCCTTGGAACAACAAAAGACACGCCCACAGAAACCATGCGATACCTGCTTGACCTTCCTTCAGTACAGGCCAGAAACAAGTTAGAACAGGTCAAGACCTACTTCAAAGCATTAGAAAACCCTCAAAACCCACTGCATGACGCAGTCAAAGAACCAAAAGGCAGCCGTCTAGGACGAGGAAGATCATGGATGGGACAAGCAGAAGACACAATCCAGCTAGTATGCCGACTACAAGACCTGAAAGAAACAAAAGAATGGGAGAAAAACCCCGAAAACCTCAACCATCTATTCAACACAGTCATTTCACCCACTCTAGGAAGACATTGTCGGGAATGGCCAGAGGGCAAAACAGATGCGGAAGTGAAGCTACTCATAGAAGAAAACAGTAAAGAAGAGGACATCATCATATACACAGATGGCTCAGTCACCAAAGACCAGTCTGGTTGGGGATTCACTGCGAAACAAAATGGAAAAACAATTTGGGAAGAGAATGCTGCCTACAAAGTCACAACCTCCAGCCTAACGATGGAAGTTGAAGCTGCGACACATGCCCTCCAGTGGCTATCGTCCATCCATACGCCCGGAAACCAACATGCCATGATTCTAACCGACTCAATGAACCTCATACAGAAAATTGAAAACGGAATGGGAAGCCCAGAGTGGCATAAGGCAATGCGCAACTTTCAGATTAAAAAACTCACATGGTCATACTGCCCGGGACATGCAGGTGTTAAGGGAAATGAGCGAGCTGACAGACTTGCTGGTAACGCAACACCAACGAGCGGCCTACATCTAGGAAAATCGGAAATTCTCAGAAAAGTCAAAGAATACCAAAAAGAACAGGTACAAGGCCATCACACCATCGATCGCCTCAAAGAAATAAAAGCAGAGAGAGGGAGCGGCCGAAAGTCTAACATGAAAGGTAGAGCACGATGCTTTGCAAATCAAACAAATATCGGCATCATTTCCAAACCAACATTGCGCAAATTTCTTCAAAACGGAACAGAGTCTCTGTGGGCCTTTCCAAATACAATAGACTGAGCAACACACTAGACGCCACGTTCTTGGCATCAGAGATCTTTTCCCATCCCTCTTGGCAGCCTCTGTGCGTGTGCGTGTGTGGATGTGTGTGTTTGTGTGGATGTGTGGGTCTGTGTTTTTGAGTGCGTTTGTGAATGCGCGAGAGTGTAAGTGTACACAAGTGTCAGGAGAGATCTGTGTACGGGTGTGTGTGTGTGTATATATATATATATATATATATATATATATATATATATATCTTTGTATATATGTGTGGGGGTTGGGGGTGGGAGATATGGGCGTATATGTGTGTGCTTGTACAAGTAAGTGTTCATCTCTGTGAGTGTGTGTTTGCGTGCGTGTGTGTGTGTGTGTGTGTGTGTGTGTGCCGTGGAAGCTGCGATACGTAGGCTAGAAATGAGTGTGTGGAGGAGGGGGTTGGAGGAGGTGCAAGGTAATGTGTGTGTGTGTGTGTGTGTGTGTTGGAGCTCATGTACGTTTATATGTATTTGACTGTACTTTCATATCTGTGAAACTGCATGTTTGGTGCATTTCTGTTATGCATGTGTGGGTGTATGTGTGAATGTGTGTCGTCATATTTTACATTCATTCGCTTAATTATCACCATTGTTGTCTTATTTATTTATTTATTTATTTTTTATTATTATCATTTTATTAGTATTACTATTATTATTACTACTACCTTTTTCTATATTATAATTATTATTTATTTATTCATTTATTTATTTATGTAAGCTTATCTATTATTTATCCCCCCCCCCCCTTTTTTTTTTTTTTTTCAAGGCCTGACTAAGCGCGTTGGGTTACGCTGCTGGTCAGGCATCTGCTTGGCAGATGTGGTGTAGCGTATATGGTTTGTCCGAGCGCAGTGACGCCTCCTTGAGCAACTGAAACTGAAACTGAAACTGTTGTGGGATGAAAAAGATGATGAGCTGTGCTGAGTCACAGTAACACTTGGGTTTGGCTGATGCGCCCGGGCTGCCAGTGATTATCAGTGTGGCGGCGGTATTCATCAGAAGAATGATGGTAACGGTAATAATAATAATAATGATAAATAATAATAATAATAATAACAATGATGATGATGATAATATAATGAAGAAGATGATTATGACGATGATGACGGTAAAATATTTTTTATAGCACACTAACTCCTCCACTGACAACAGATTATAGAAAGTTCTACATGCTCTTCGCTATAATCCGTCGGTACTGAGTTCGGTCATAACATGTGCATAAACAGATACTCAAAATAAGCCCATGAATATATATGTATAATAAAACAAAATATCAGTTGAATAAAAGAAAATAAACACACAACCACACATATAAAAAGCTTATCAAAGAAACTACTGAAATATATGTGGGTGAGACTTACATTACAGAACCCTCAATGGCAGCTTCAAACAATACAAGGACAACATACTTAATCAAAAAAAGACACTACACACTCCATACGCAAATAACTTCAGCTATGGACAACACTAACTTAACATATGTTACAGTTGGCAGCTCTTTGGTGTAACAGCCGCGGAGACTGCCTGTACCGAAAATTCACGGAATGCCAGGTCGCAAGGCACTGTACTACCACGGGGACTGCGCGTTAATCTTGACACTGCATCCCGTACATATCCATATTTTATATGTCTTTTTCTCTCCTGTATATATAGATTGACATAAGTTTACATTTGGGCCAACAGCAAAGTGAGAGCTGTATTATCAATCGTTTCTCCAGTCAATTGGAAATCATTTACAGCTTAGTCTTTTGTGAAGGACTATGACTCTCAAACTAGGAGGCAAATTTGCACTGGCTCTTAGCGCTGCAGCCTTGTGGGCTAGTTGGCCTTTGGGAACCATCCCAACGCCGACTGTCCTAAAACCCTCTTGGCCGAGAGAGTGGGGATGTACTTGGGCAAGACACTCTCCACTATAATCAAATTCTAGCCCAAATAGTCGGAACAGCAGTTGCCTCCTCTATCATATATATATATATATATATATATATATATATATATATATATATATATATTATATTATATATTATATATATATATTATATCAAACCCATTCCAGTATTACTGGCAAATGGGTGCTAAAATAACAAATTATTGTGTATTTTATTTTGTTACACCATGTCATTGTTATTGCTATGCTCCAACTAACCCCTCAGTTCCCAGTTCAGGCTCAACTAGTCAGATACAGAGCCGTATTGTAAATCTAAGTTGTGATCTGTGCATTTGTCAATGGAGTATTGCTTTCGCTATTCCTGTTACATTGTATCAGACTGATGATTACATTTGGCCTTTTATTTTATTTCATTTTATTTTTTCCCCCATTTGAATTATCCCCCCT
>NC_134887.1:9188216-9238216 GCF_041734735.1 Babylonia areolata
TTGGAAAAGAATTTTGGCTATTGCTGAGGAAAAGATTTTTGTCTGTTGTTGGGGGAAGTATTTTTGTCTTTTGTTAAGGAAATAGATTTTTGTCTATTGCTATGGGGAATATTTTTGTCTATTGCGGAAGACAATATTTTTGTCTGTTGTTGAGGATCGAAAAGCTGAAAGATTTTTTTGTCTATTGCCAAGGAAAGGATTTTTTTCTATTGCTGAGATGGCACCGCCTTAACTCTTTTGCCGTCCTGAATCGACATAATGGATATGAATTGTATCGTCCCAATTCGCCTATTTTTCCCCCATTCGCAACTTTCCAGTTCGCCAGTGTACACATGCAGTTGTTCTGCGAACGTGCATGCGCGCGTGTGAGTGCGTGGTGTAAAAAAAAAACCCAACCAACCAACCAATCAGAACGCTCACTTTTTTTCTTGCTCAGTGGTCTCTTGATCAATCGTGTTGACGGTCTGGTGGCCATTTTGATTCAGCAAAATGTATCCGCTTCTCTTGTTTCGGACATGGACATAGCTTTATTTATCCTAAACGGAATCAAATTATATTCGCTCGGAATAAGGCACTGCCGTGAAAGCACTCGTAATATTTCGTCCTGTCTCAAAACCCGTAGAGAATAGCAAGAAGTATTCAAGTTCATACACTGAGGTTGATAGTGGTAATCTGAGCAAGAAGTATTCAAGTTCATACAGGTTGATAGTGGTAATCTGAGCACAAATATGTGCATCCTTCTTTAACGTCTTTTCACTTTGACAAAAACACAAACGTGTGTGTGTGTGTGTGTGTGTGCGTGTGTGTGTGTGTGTTTGTGTGTAAGTTTGAGAAAAAGAGAGGGAGACAGGGACAGAGACAGAGAGAATGGTAAGTGGCGTATATAGTGAAGGGGCTTTGTAGATTCGACTTAAAGGTGGGCCGACTCTCGCTTCACGTCAAGTGATGGGCGATGGACTATGATATCACACACACACACATGCACACACACATGCACACACGCACACACATCTTTATACAGGGACCTACAGAAAACGCTAAATGATCTGTAACGACTCCAGACAGATGTATGCATCCTGCGGGTAAAGAAGTAGAAGAGGGGGGAGGAGGGGGAGGTGGAGTGAGAGGAAAAAGGAGAAGAGAAGGAGGAGGAAGAAGGGTAAGAGGATGGGGAGGAAGACAAAGGAAGGAGAAGAGGTGGAGGAAGAAGAAGGAAGAAGAGGAGGAAGAAGGAAGAAGAGGAGGAGGAAGAAGGGGAAGAGGATGAGGAGGAAGAAGGGTAAGAGGATGAGGAGGAAGACGAAGGAAGGAGAAGAGGTGGAGGAAGACGAAGGGGAAGAGGTGGAGGAAGAAGAAGGAAGAAGAGGAGGAGGAGGAGGAAGATGAGGAGGAAGAAGAAGGAAGAAGAGGAGAAGGAAGGGAAGAGGATGAGGAGGAAGAAGAAGGAAAGAGAAGAGGAGGAAGAAGAAGAAAGAAGAGGAGGAGGAGGAAGAAGAAGAAGAAAGAAGAGGAGGAGGAGGAAGGGGAAGGGGATGAGGAGAAAGGAGGAGTGGAGGAGGACAGAAGCAGAAAAGAGAGAAGAACAACAACAAAAAAAGGAGGAAAACCTGAAGAAGTAGTAGTCGTGGAAGTAGTTGTAGTAGTAGTAGTGGAAGTAGTAGCGGAAGTAGTAGTAGTGGAAGTAGTAGTAGATGTAATAGTGGAAGTAGTAGTAGTCGTAGTAGTGGAAGTAGCAGTAAGGGAAAACCAAGAAGAGAATGAAAGAACAGGGATAGGTAGGGAGGGGTATGGGGAGGTGTGGGGGAGGGGAAGGGGAGGGGGTTAAATAGTACTTGTAGTCTTGGGAAGAAAATAAACAACAGACCTCCACACACACACACACACACACTGTTTATTTCAAGGAATCAGAATCTGTATTTCCATGATCAGTATACCATGTCCTTTGAACATCTGCACAGGGGTACCAACGTATAAAATGAAATTATCAGAACCAGCTCCTGACAACATACAAAAGGAAAAAAAGCAAAAAAAGCAGAAGGGATGATTAAAAAAAAAAAAAAAGTGAATCAAGACAGCCAGACAGATGCAAATAGAGGATACAGAAGACAAAGAAATAAAGGATAATCTGTTCAAACATCTTTTTTGTTTAAAATGAAAACCAAACATTGCAGAAGATTTAATTAAAAAAAAAAAAAAGAAAAAATAAAGAAAAAAAAAAAAAAAAATAAAAACACTATTATTAAATCAAGACAGAGGGTTTGTGGGAAACGTACAGACTTCACAAAAAGTTTAGGACCACTTCATAAAAGCAAGTATTCATTTTCAATAATTGTTTTGTTGTTTTTTTTATCTAAAAAAAAAAAAAAAAAAATCAAGAGATGACTGAAGTAATGCTAGCTGCATTATGGTCTACCACTGTCTCCCACTGAACAAACACGCAAAATAATGGCCGTTTCAGGCCGCACACAGCCTGAGAAGTACTCTTGGAAAAAAAAGACAAAAAAAGACAAAAAGACAGACAATGTTTCGGCCCCAAAAGTGACAGTTACTCAATGGTTTCTAAACAACAGCTGTGGATTTTCACTGGAAGCGCGACTGGACGAAAGCACCTCTGGTTATGACCAGTGCTCATTACACTGGATGCATTCACCGCTGTTTTGCAGGAGATTCAGCATCGTTTCACACCCCTCCCAAAGAAGAAAACTGCAGGATTTCCCCAAGCTCGTGGTTCTTAACTTTTTGTGAACCCTGTAGTTTTGCACAAACCAGAACATTGCTGATCCGGATTCCTTATTCATGAAATGGGCACCACAACTTTATCACCACCACTGACATCATGAAAACTGACCATAAAAAAAAACAAAACAAAAACAAAACTAAACGGTATACAACATAAAATGAAATAAGCAAAAAATAAAATGAAAAAAAAAACAAAACATGAATCCAAACTAACAAAAAACAAATTGAAATGAAAGCATGAACCAGTCCAAACTCTGATCTAAAAGTTACACAGAACAAAGCACGTAAACAAAATAAAACCTGTCAAAATAAAAAATTGTTTGAAAAGTCCAGAAAAAGACATGAAATAAAGCTGCTGCACGGCATTTTTTTCCCTTCCATCTTATAAGAACAGTACAAGTGCATCAGGACAAGCTGTGACAATGGTAGTATTTACACAACACATATATATATAAAACAACAACAACAAAAAGAAACGAAAAACATAAAAAAGGAGGACGTATGTTATCACACACTGTCATCACTTCCACGTTCACATGGAAGCAATCTCTTCTTTGTTACCGTCGTTTCATCATTTAAGTTCTGGACTATCACAAAATCAAATCTTCATTGTAGTACAGCGACCACTTTCCTTTCATTTTGTACACATAGATATATAGCTATAACAATCAACATACTCATACAGCTAAAATCATCATCCATCCATCCACCATCAACACTGCTGTCATGGCTACAGGGAAGGGTCCATTCAGACTGCGAAGGTGGGGAAGGCTGGGGGAACTCCCAAGTGTATCTGTCAGATATAACAATTTATAAAAGACAGAATGGAAGGTTAAGACGAAGAAGAAGAAGAAGAAGAAAAAAAAATGTATATGTAACATAAAAAAAACTTCAACCCTACAAGAAACAAAATGCCTCTCTTGTCATTTTCTCCCCTCCTTAGAGACTAAACAATAACATACAAAACAAAACAAAAAGAGAGAGACTGGGAATTCTGAGACGCAAATATAACGTCAATAAATCATAGTGATTCCACATGGGAAAAGACCAACAAAGATGTGAGCATGGTCATTAAAGTTAAAAAAGACGAACTTATGAACACAGTCGACAATCTTTAGCCCACCAGCATGTAAGAACATCACAGACATGACTCAAAAAGACACACACACACTACAGGATCCAGAATAAAAAAACAAAACAACAACAAAAAACCTGACAGGAAGCATAATAATTATCGCAGCCTCTCTGTTGAGATTCGTGAAACGTCTCAAATCAGATGTAATAGTGAGTCTGTGGAAACATAATTACAGGGCCTATAATGTCAAACACCACAACATGAAAACAATATTGTATTGTACTGACATGTATTATATCACATTTTGTCTTCTTTTCTTTCTTTTTTTTCATCTCTTCCTTGCAGTTCTTGTCTGATTTCTTATTATTCCAATTAACTGTTTTGAGATTCTGTAGATTGACAAGCATGAATGTATAGTGCTTTGTTCTGTATTGTATTGTATCCCTGCCAACTGTAACTGGTCGCTGAATTTACAATGTTGTGCCACCTGGACCAGGCACTAGAAAGCTGAAAAAGGTCTGTCAAAAGAAAGTACATATATATTTGTTGGAACAAGTTGGATACACATAAAAGGAAGTTTCCTAACTTGGAATTAAAAGAATGGACTTGCTGGAATTAAAAGAATGGACCTGTATATTTTCAGTGGTTTCACACCACCTTCCTCCGTAAAACTGATACAGGAAAAGTCTTGGTTTCGATGACGCACAGATACGCGTGTTTCTCCAAAGCTTTTGCGTGAATTTGTTGTAGATGTACTCTTCTCTTCACACAGAGGTATCACAGCACATGCTCTGACCATTCATCCATGCACCATATCATGCATTCAGTCTGTGCAGGACAGAACTTGGTCCATGTTGTCTGCTGTACGATGTGTACTTAAGAGAGACTGGCTAACATCCAAAGTAGTCATGATTTCATTCCAGCAATTCCAGGGGTGTGTGGTGGGGAATGCCAAACAAAGAAATCAACGAAAGTTGATAAATCTTCTTTTTCTATCTTTTTTTTTTAACCGTTAATAATCACTGGGTTACTCCAGACTCAATTCGACAAAGCAGACATGAAAATTAGCACAGCATCAACAATAACAGATCACCAAAGTTCTTAATGCCAAACATCGGGCATCGGAAAAGAAACCAATTGGTATACACAGCGAGAAAAAAGGTCAAGGAGTAACAAAAACAAAAGAAGCAGCGGTCGTATCATAGTGGTTAGCATCATGGACCAGTGACTGGGAGGACACAGGTTCGAACCCCAACAGAGGTGGGTTTTTGCTTTTTTTGCCTGTAGCCAGCTCCTACCCAGAGCTGAGTGTGCTGTGGGGTCAAATGAGAAGACTGGGGGACCACACAGTCAAGGGTCATCCACTTCAAAAATGCATCTTTGTCCTGACCTACACTTAAAGGTGTTTGTATCTCTCAGCCTGCTTGATGCCAGGAAATATCATGAGAGTAAAGCCTTGTTATGTAGTGCCAAACTTAACTGGACTCCCCATAGCAGTATCAACATGTACCCCATTGTCACAAACAAGAAAAGAAAAAAAAAAGTTTGTGTATTATGTACTTTGCACAATCTTCCATGCCAGCATTTAGTCTGTTTGAAGAAAGATTCAGTTTCATGCCTACCCTTATCAGATGCTTCATAAAGGCAAGACATCAGCTGCTTCATAAAGGCAAGACATCAGCTGTGAGTACTCATGGACACCCTTGACTGTCACAAACCAGTTTCAGTTTTTCAAGAAGGTGTCACTGTGTTTGGACAAATCCATATATGCCACACCACATCTGCTAGGCAGATGCCTGGCCATCGATATAACCTAATGCATTTAGTCAGGCCTTGAGTGCGTGCATATAAATTCGTGTACCTATCAGAGGGAATTTCTTCAACAAAATTTTTGCCAGAGGCCCTGGGTTCTTTTTCAGAGCACCAAGTGCATGCTGCTCACAGGACCTCGGTTTATCAAACGACCAAACGACTAGATGCTCAGTTTGATTTTTCCAGTCAAACTTGGGGAGAAAGGGAGATACCGGATTCAAACCCAGAGCCTCACAAACCCTGTATTGGCAGATGAGCGTCTTAACCATTCTGCCACCTTCCTCCTGCTATGTACCAGGGAGCAGACAGATGGGTTTTCAGAACAAATGAGACTGAGCATCTGCAATTCAGCCCTGGACTTAGGACTCTCATGTCCACAGAGTTGGTGACACTCAGGGTTAAGCCCTTCACTGCTGAACCTTGCTGGAATGAGATCAGCGTGGCGTGAATCTGAAAGGAAGTTACTACCTTTTGTGCACTAGTCCAGGGTTTAATCCCAAGAAGTCCAAATACAGAATAGTGACTGACATTCTGACCTGTAAACTTCTGTCTTTATTTATCTCAGTGAGGTGACAGTGACAAAACATTTATTTGGACTTGTTCATCTTGGGAATGCAATACATCTGTTCAGCAAAATCAATGACATCTTTGACAAGCACACGCACAAAAAGTAGTAACTGCACTTCAAAGGCATGCCACACTGACACCACTTTACCAAGGGTCAGAGGTCAAGATGCTAAGGAACTCTAAGTGACAATTCGATGGTGCTGAACACATCCCTGAACAACCAGGCAGAAAACTGCAATCACTTACAGCCACAAAATAACTATCTGTGATCAACATCGTCGTCCTCAACAAGTGACAAGGACTTTCTCACCGGCCCCTAATTGTACAGGGTTCAAACAGGTTTTTAACAACAAAGTAAGAAAAAACAAACATAAACACTTATTAAAAATGTCTAATACCACAAAGGCCCTGAATTAAAAAAAAAAAAAGTATTGTGTCAGGAACCCCAATGAATGACACAGTACTTTGAGTGACAGCTTTATGCCCCTTGAATGAATTGTCGTCTGCTACATGGATGAAAACTGTGATTTCGGTTATAAAGATCCATACAATGATACACATCACTGTTTTACTTGAAAATTTGAGTTTAGGTGAAACATTATGTTGCTGTGCTTTATTTATCACTGACTGAAACAATACTGTTTTTTTCCAGTAAAAAGATTAAAAAAAAAAACAAAACTTTAACAAACCCGGGCCATCCCCCCCCCCCATCCCCAAAAGTTTTACAAGGACATAAAAAAAAAAGCTTAACACTAAAAGTTGCTGATCGTTGCTCCTCAAAACCTCATTGGATAACACAAAAATAGTAACAAACTGCAAGAGGTGCTCCTCAAAATGTCAAAATAGAACACATTTTGTGAAAAAAACAAACCAAAAAAAAAAACAACAACAACCCAACTGCTGAGCTCAACAAGGCTAAAATAGAAACAAATCAACAGCTGACATATTTATACACACAAGGTGCTTAATTTTTGGGTGATAAATCTAGCTCACACCACATTCTCTCTAACTGGTACTGACTCAACATGATCAACAAGGATCTCCAGCATTAAGTATAAATCAATGCAAGAGTTGAACATAGCATAGAAACAATTGTATCATTTGCTGGTACTATGATGTGTTTTATATATATATATATATATATATATATATATATAAATCAGTTCATCACTGGTCTTAAAAAGGTTCAATACACAAAATAAACACCAATGCAATTCACTACTGGATAAAAAAAAAAAAAAAAGTGAGTTGGTATGTCTAAGAACCACTGAACAAAACACAAAACAAAAGCCGGTGCCATTCACTACTTGCTAAAAAAAAAACACCCAACTGAGTTGACATACCGGGAACCAATGAACACTTCTCATCCTCAACCAATGTCAAAGTGATAATAATAGTGTAATATCATATATAACAAAGTGAGGTCGATACATAAATAAAAACAATCAATAAAAATCCTATTTAACAAAACTATCTTAAAAATTTTTTTTTTCAATAACATCTTCCAAAAACATGTATATCGCCTTTCCATCTAACAGATCTTTGTGTATACAAAGCTACACACACACACATCACAGTTTGCCTTGAACCACATTATATGCAACAAGACAGCCAACACAGTTTCTGATTAACAAAGGCTTATCAGAACCAAAAACAATGTAATAAAGGGCAAACAATGTTATGAAGGGCAAACATTAAAAAACAACCAAAAAAAAAAACCACTCTGAAGATGATGACAGTAAAGGTCTTTGAAGCTCTATCAAACCTTTGACCGCTGCTCATAAATACGCTCACCAATATGATGAGTGATGGCCTAGAGGTAATGCGTCTGCCTCGGAAGCGTGAGAATCTGAGCGCACTAGTTCGAATCACGGCTCAGCTGCTGATAATTTCTCCCCCTCCACTAGACCTTGAGTGGTGGTCTGGACGCTAGTCATTTGGATGAGATGATCAACCGAGGTCCCGTGTGCAGCATGCACTCAGCGCACATAAAAGAACCCACGGCAACAAAAGGGTTATTCCTGGCAAAATTCTGTCGAAAAATCCACTTCGATAGGAAAAACAAATAAAACTGCAAGCGGGAAAAATTTTTTTTTAAATGGGTGGCGCTGTAGTGTAGCGATGCGCTCTCTCCCTGGGGAGAGCAACCTGAATTTCACACAGTGAAATCTGTTGTGATAAAAAAGAAATAGAAATACTACAAATAAAGGCAGTCACCTCACTGAGATAAATAAGACAAAAGTTACAGGTTAGCACATCATCCTCAACCATGATATGAGGAAATGACATCACAAATAACTTTTTTTTCCCCCATAGAGAACATATATAATATATATATGGTCAGGTTCATGACTTTCTTCATGTGGAGGCAATCCTGGCATACATTTCCAGCACAGAAGCAAACCTGCTCACGGTGATCTTTATCTTTTGTTGCTTATTATATAATCCAGCTGAATACACAGGGCAAAATCAAGATTAGAGAGAAGGACAGAGGGACCAATGTGTGATGTTACTGGGGGACAGAATGCGCATATACATACAGGTGTGTGTGTGTTTGTGTGTGTGTGTGTGTGTGCGCGTGCGTGTTTGTGTGTGTGTGCACGTGTGTGCGTGTGAGTACTTGCCAAGTACACACTAGTGTACAAGTATTTAGGCATCTTGTCCAAGTGCACGTGCGTTAAGTGTGTGCTGTGACAAACTTCACATGACAATCCTCGGCAACATAACAGTTCTTCAATCAAAGGGAGGTCAAAACAGTTCATCGGGAAAGCACTGAGGCTGACCTAAAAAAAACCCAACAAAGTAACAGATTTATGTACATGCTACACACCACCACAGGATAAAAAACATCAACCACAGTCCTATTTCAGTCACACAAGACACAGACAGAGAGAGGGGGGCACTTAGAGTATCATCCAACATCTTTTCACATTAAAAATCAACACACACACACACACACACACACACACATTCACAGATCTCCGATGCAAAACAGAGCTTCCTCAGCTCAGCATGGCTGGAGATTTCCACTGACCTGAGCACACAACATGAATAATTCACCGTTCCTGGACTAACTCTTTCGGAAATGATGATTTACCTGTGAATCCATCATAACAACTGCTATTGCACAATGTAACC
Organism: Babylonia areolata; assembly: GCF_041734735.1. Lineage (NCBI taxonomy): Eukaryota > Metazoa > Mollusca > Gastropoda > Neogastropoda > Buccinidae > Babylonia > Babylonia areolata. Next base: position 9,197,548 of record NC_134887.1, read on the forward strand.
TTTCAGTTTGCTACGACTCGACATGAAACAGAAAACACAATGCTAGTCTTGGGGGATAAATCTCCATACAGGGTCTGTCATATGTAAACAGGGCAAAGCCCTATGCCCAGAGTCACACATGCTGTTTCTTTTTTCTTCTTCCTTTATTGCTTAAAGCCTGGCCGAACACACAGGTCCACATCAGGCCTCAAAAACTGTAAATACTGATGCCATAGAATCTATAAACAAAAACCATATAAAAAAAGGAAAAAAAATCAGGCACAAGTACAGCGATATTCATGCGCATAATCCTAGAACATGCCTCCCACATTGAAAATCTGTCAATTTTTCAACAGAGGATAAAAAAAAAACTTACCTGACAAAAATATTATTTCACATAATCAACAAAACTGAATGTAATGACAGGTTTACAAAACCAAACATTACCAACGGGCACCTCTCGCAATCCATGCGGAAAATAATACAACATAGCAATAACACTCAATTTTCTCGTGCAGAATAAGACAAAAAATATTCAAGGCTTTCTAGCAAAAGTATAGGTGAACAAAGCAGCAAGACAGAAACAAAGAGAGCGACAGAAAAGAGGAAATTCCTTGCACAGATCATCCAGAAGGAGGGGATACTATTTACACTGACAGAGCTCCCCCAGATCATACTAGGAAATCAATCACACATACTAGTTTCAGTATCATTCACTGGTTGTGATATCAAAAGGACACACCAGTTGTGGTATCAAAGACTATAAAAGCCTGGGGTTTTGGGTTTTTTTGTGTTTTTTTTAAGGACAGTAACATCATAGCACTAACTCATGTGGCCCCATGCACTCAAAGAGTTTCGCAGAACAAACATTCTGCACTGCCGATAGTGAGCTTAACTCTTTCCATACGAACGGCGAAAGAGATGATGTTAACAGCGTTTCACCCCAATTACCATCATCAAAATATTGCAAGCGGAAGGCTCTTATACTGAAGACGTGAATGTTGACAAAGAATATCACAATTCTGACGATGGAAGCTAAAGGTTGGGTCATTCAGACACCCACTGGACATCCGAGGGGTCTGTGTAGAGGAGAAGAGAGGACTGGCCGTACTGAGTGAGTTAAACTGTTCATCTGCAGTTTCAATATCAGTAACGAGTTTTGATACCAAAACGATAAACTGGTTTTAGAATCAACGGGTGCAAGCACAGAGTCTGATGTCAGTAACATCACAGCAATAACCAGAGTCCCATGCACTCATGTTTTACAGAACAAATGTCAGCACTGCTGATACTAAGTGAAAAGTCTTCACTTACAGGGCCAACTTCTATTCCAGGAAAGTGTTTCACACCAAAGGACCAGGACAAGGCCACATGAGTGATCTTAGCATCTGACAAAGTTTCCTTAAAAGTAAAAATTTTCCTAAAAGTAACATAATTGTGTAGAAAAATTCTCACCACTAAGCAAAAATTTTTTCGGATGCTACGTTCACTTGTGCAACCCAGCCCAGGCCCCAAATAGTTATACGATTTTCATTTTCTCTAACACATCAATCCACTTTGGATTTGTACAAAGACGTCCTTTCCCAATTCAAAAAAGAAATTAATTCAAAAAAGTTTATAAAGGAAGAATATTCGACAAAAAACCAGGTCAATGGAGAACACCAGTACGCTTGAGGCTGCAGGCTTGAACATATCCCCAAACCAACACATTCACAGCCAACCTGTATCCAGGAAAGGCGATGGGGCAAAGGGAAGGGTTTCACAACGCACAGTTAGTTCCACCTGAACCTGGCGGTGCAACATGCATCCTTACCTCATACACACACACAGACACACACACACACGGCTGTCAGTGCATGTGCATCCTCACCTTACACACACACACACACAAACTGTCAGTTTACAGACATTCTCACCTAACACACACACACAGAGCGACAGACAACAACAACAACACACAATACTCCAGAAGCGTGGCGTCAATGCGGCTTGTCCTTGTACTTGAGGGCGAGGTAGGCGACGGTTCTCCAGGCGAACACCTGGATGGCGATGGTGGCCACGTAGCAGTGCAGCGGAAGCTCGGCACCATAGTGCCGCAGTATCGTCTCTGGCATCACCACCGTGCTGTTGCTGCCCTCCTCGCAGGCTGGAAGCTCAAAGTTGGTGATGTTTGTGCAGCTGCCAGGGACACACGGAGAAAGGGAAGTGTTGTCAATATGTGTGTGTGTGTGTGTGTGTGTGTGTGTGTGCATACATATATAAGACTATGTCTGTGTGTGTTGTCAACACATGTGTGTGTGTGTGTGTGTGTGTGTGTGTGTGTGTGTGTATACATACATATATAAGAGTATGTGTGTGCCTTTCTACTCCTGCCTTTTATGCATACCCCCCCTGCCCCCCAACTCTCCATCCAGCCCTCTCATACCACTCTCCCTGCCTAGCTTCCCTCCCCCCCCTCATCCCCCCCGTCCTACACACTCACACACAGACACACATACACACACCACACATTACCAGCCACTTGACAATAAAAACACATAGCTGCGTGTGACTGAAGACAACAAACATACATTCACACACACACTCACACACACAGACACACGCTCACACATACATACACACACCACACATTACCAGCCACTTGACAATAAAAACACATAAACATGACTGAACACAACAAACATACATTCACACACACACACGATCACACATAACAACCATTACACATACAACCAAATTAATACCAACACCCATAAATACAGCAAACCAATGTCACTATAGTCTAGCATTAAAAGGACACACACACACACACACAAAGAAAAGCACACAGGAAGCAAAGTCTTCATGGCTTATGTGTGCTTCTTGCTCAACAACAACAACGAAGCCGAAAACACAACCACCAAATCATATTTTGGCTCACCATCACAAACAATCGTATGTCCAACTACAGACTGTGTGCTATCTTAAGCAGCTCACATCAATCAGTATTTCATTGTTTCACCATCACTGATACAGATCTAACGAAGTTTCAAACTTACTATGTCCTCATCATGACTTTTCAACTACAATTAATTGTAACAAAAATCACCATGGAAATTTTCACAGACACAGACAACCGAAATAAGTATTGTTACACAGACTCATGTTGTGTTTTAACATGCACACACATGAGCCAAAAAAGATAAGACAACTTACGGCAGGGGCTCCAGGTCCCCTAACTCCAATATACTGATGGCGTTGTAAGGATAGCAGACGATAGACAGGTAGCGACACCACGTCAGCCATGGCGGCAGACGACTCACGTAAAATCCCGCTGCAAAGGGAGACAACACAATTCATCATCATCAACAACAACAACAAACAAAAAACAATCAAAGGAATGGACTTTAAAATTTTTCATTTATTTACTGATCTGTTTCCTGATTCATTTATCTATCTATTCATTTACCAGGGAGAGCGCATCCCTACAATGTGATTGCCACCTTTTTTTTTTTTTCTCTACTTTTCTGCCTGCAAGTGTATCATTTTTTCCTAACAAAGTGGGTTTTTCTACAGAATTTTGCCAGGGAGAACCCTTTCTTTTGCCGTGGGTTCTTTTACATGCGTTAAGCGCATGCTGCACATGAGACCTCGGTTTACAGTCTCATCTAAAAAACTAGCATTCAGACCATCATTCATGGTCCTGTGAAAGGGGTGAAAATACTGGCAAGTGTGGGGACTGAACCGGCGCCCTCAAATTCTCTTGATTCCAAGGCAGACGCGCAATCACTAGGCCACCACTCCACACAGGTTCTGTTCTGAGAAAAACTGGAATGGGGGTTGGGTGGGGAACTGGGGGGTGGAGCTGTTAAAAAATAGGGGGGGCGGGGGGGAGGAGGGATGTATGTTGCTCTGCACTGAAGCTGACACCTGGGTCACCCTTTCGCTGACATAACGGCGCCGAACAGACAAGGGGAGAGAGCATTTTTAGCTTGTCAGTTGGAAGGCTTCCTTGTCCCAGATCATGGGACTGGTGTGTATCTCAGGCCTCCCTGAAGGACACTGCTGGTCACTCGCAGCAGTGAGGAGATCGTCTCCTGACCGCAACAGCAGGGGACTGCCTCAAGTGCTTCAGGGGTAGAGGGCTGCATTATTATCAGTATCTTTATCATTCTTATTATCATCAGCAGTAGTATTCATTAACTCTCTCCATACGAACGGCGAAAGAGACGACGTTAACAGCGTTTCACCCCAATTACCATCATCAAAATATTGCAAGCAGAAGGCTCTTATACTGAAGAGGTGAATGTTGACAAAGAATACCACAATTCTGACGGCAGAAGTTAAAGGTTGGGTCATTCAGACACCCACTGGACATCCGAGGAGTCTGTGTAGAGGAGAAGAGAGGACTGGCCGTACTGAGTGAGTTAAAGAATATATTTATAGCACGTAACCACACAGCACTAGGTGCTTTACAATGACACAAACAAATCTGACTCTCTCCATACAAACAACAAAAGAGGCGACGATGACAGAGTTTCATCGCTATTGACCACCAACATGTTACAAGCGCAAGGTTCTCAAATTAAAACGATGGACAAAGGCAATGGATACCGCATTTCTAACGATGATCCTTAACATGCGTATTTGACCCTCTGCTTGCCTATACACTCGTAGCGGGTTAAGGCACTAGCAGGTCTGCAAACATATTGATCTGGGAAGTCGGAAAAATCTCCGCCCTTAACCCAACAGGTGTGCCGAGACCGAGGATCGAACCCAGGAAACGTGGGTGAGAATCCAGCACTCTAACCGTTCAACTACCACACCCGTCAAAACCACTGTTAATATTGGGCATCAGAACATTTCTTTACTGACTGACAGAGCCAGCCATGAGAGAACATGTGGGATAGTGGTGTAGCCATGATGCACCCGACAAGGAAGTGAGTGTCCATGGGTTTGAGTCCTTTTTTACCACCACCCCCACACCCCCTTCCCCTTTCCACAAGTCTCTGAGCGGTGGTCTGTGAGCTAGTCTTTCAGATGAGATGATCAACCGAGGTCCCGTGTGCAGCATGCACTTAGCGCATGTGAAAGAAGAACACTGCAGCAATGAAAAGGTTTTCCCTGGCAAAATCCTGTTGAAAAAATCCACTTTGATAGTGAAACATGCTACCACTGGCAAGAACAGAATGTGATTTTTGGAAGGGGGTGGGGGCAGGGGGGGAGGGGAAGATACTGCTCTTCCTGCTAACCAATGAACAGTCTGAAGGAAGAATCATTTTGAACTGACATCGGACTGTCTGGGAAGGGGGGCTGAAAGTACACTGTTTCAACTGCCAACAAATTACAACAACAAATGATATCATGTTGTTTTAGAGCCCAGCTGACTGCAAAGGGGCCACTTTAGGGCTGATTACCCATCAGGTCTTAAAACTAACTAAAGAGAACCAGAAACAATGTTACAAAAACGTCAATCGACACAGCGTTAAAGGACCGATTCACCCGCGTCTCATCCCAGTTCACGTAAAAATGTCAATCAGGTCCTACCTGCCAACAAGCCATACAGGACCAGTATGGAGGCAGTGGTGATCCCCATCTGTAGATCCCAAATGGCCGCACCCACAATGTAGCCAATGCCCTGAAAGCGACAAGGGAGTGAGGCGTTATTATGACACTGTTTCAGAGTGCCACACGAGGGGCGCAATAGCCGAGTGGTTAAAGCGTTGGGACTGTCAATCTGAGGGTCCCAGGTTCGAATCATGGTGATGGTGCCTGGTGGGTAAAGGGTGGAGATTTTTACGATCTCCCAGGTCAACATATGTGCAGACCTGCTAGTGCCTGAACCCCCTTCGTGTGTATATGCAAGCAGAAGATCAAATATGCACGTTAAAGATCCTGTAATCCATGTCAGCGTTCGGTGGATTATGGAAACAAGAACATACCCAGCATGCACACCCCCGAAAGCAGAGTATGGCTGCCTACATGGCGGGGTAAAAACGGTCATACACGTAAAAGCCCACTCGTGTGCATACGAGTGAACGTGGGAGTTGCAGCCCATGAACACAGAAGAAGAAGAAGAAGAAGAAGAAGAGTGCCACAAAGCCTCTAAAAGACAGTGAAGAATGTCAGTGAGGGTAAATGTAAAGCCGGCTAAGTGATGATCATGACGATCATGAAATGAGTACTTATATAGTGCCCATCCTGGGTCGGAGACCAAGCTCTAAGTGCTTTACAAACACAAGAGTCATTTGCACAACAGGCTGCCTACCTGGGTAGACATGACTGACAGCTGCCACTGGGAGTTCGTCATTCGTTTCCCGTGTCATTCAATCAGATTTCAGTTACACACACATACACACTCATACAGACATGCAACATTTTATGTGTATGACCATTTTGTTATTTTATCCTGCCATTTAAGCAACTATACTCCCGTTTTTTGGGATGTGCATGCTGAGTATGTTCTTGTTTCCATAACCCACCAAATGCTGACATGGGCTATAGGATCTTTCATGTGCGCATTTGATCTTCTGCGTGCAAATACACAAGATGGGGGTTCAGGCATAACAGGTCTGTACATATGTTGACCAGGAGAATTGGAAAAAATCTCCACCCTTTACTGACCAGGCGCTGTTACCAAGATTCAAACCCGGGACCCTCAGATTGAAAGCCCAACGCTTAACCACTTGGCTACTGCGCCCATGACTGTAAAGCATATCAGTGATGGTAAATGTCAAGCCTGCTACGCAACAGAAAAGCATGTCAGTGATGGTAAATGTAAAACCTGCTAAGTGACTGTAAAGAATGTCAGTGATGGTAAATGTAAAACCTGATAAGTGACTGTAAAGAATGTCAGTGATGGTAAATGTAAAACCTGCTAAGTGACAGAAAAGCATGTCAGTGATGGTAAATGTAAAGCCTGCTAAGTGACTGTAAAGCATGTCAGTGATGGTAAATGTAAAACCTGATATGTGACTGTAAAGCATGTCAGTGATGGTAAATGTAAAACCTGATATGTGACTGTAAAGCATGTCAGTGATGGTAAATGTAAAACCTGATAAGTGACTGTAAAGAATGTCAGTGATGGTAAATGTAAAACCTGATATGTGACTGTAAAGAATGTCAGTGATGGTAAATGTAAAACCTGATATGTGACTGTAAAGAATGTCAGTGATGGTAAATGTAAAACCTGCTAAGTGACTGTAAAGCATGTCACTGATGGTAAATGTAAAGCCTGCTATAGAGACTGTAAAACATTTTTAGTGGCGGTAAATGTAAAGCCTTAAAGTACTTTTTAAACTTAAAAGATATAATATACAGTAGTAAAAAAGTTCTTTTTTTTTAATCAAGCTCTATGCATATATATATATGAAAGGCATGAAAAATACTTTGACATCAGGATAGATTTAACATGCATCACTCATGCATGATCACACACACACACAAACACACACACACCAAAACACAAACACACACACACACACATGCAAACAAACACACACACACACACACATGAAAACACACACACATGCAAACACACACACACACACGCACATACACACACACACACCAAGAAACACTCACACAAAACCCCCACCAGAACCAAGGAGACAAGACAGCTAATTATAATAATAATGGACACTTGTTGAGCGCCCTCCTCCCCTAAGGGGAGCTCAAAACCCTTTACAGTAAACATTAACTCTCTCCATACGAACGGTGAAAGAGACGACGTTAACAGCGTTTCACCCCAGTTACCATCATCAAAATATTGCAAGGGGAAGGCTCTTATACTGAAGAGGTGAATGTTGACAAAGAATACCACGATTCTGACGACGGAAGCTAAAGGTTGGGTCATTCAGACACCCACTGGACATCCGAGGGGTCTGTGTAGAGGAGAAGAGAGGACTGGCCGTACTGAGTGAGCTAAAACAGATACGCACACTGCAAAATAGCCAGGGGTGATGGTTGGAAACCTTCAAAGACAGGCCAGACTTGCTGTGTTGTTAAGACATTCTTTATTGATTGTCGGTCTGCATTCATCAAACTAAAATATCAAGCGTGCGGTCACAGGTAAAAAGGCAAGACGTTAGTGTACAGAGTGAGTGATCCTCTACAGCATGAATACAGTTAGTGTCACATCATGCACAGTTCACCAGGAACTGGTGATCAGATCACAACTCATTACACACATGCAATAAAGGATTTAACGCACAAAAAAAGGATTTAACGCACAAAAGCATAAAACAGATTCAAAGACTATGCCCATTACAGAACTTAATTACTCACACACACACACACATGCAGACAGACACACACACACACACATACACACACACATACTCACACAAACACACACGCACCCCCTCCCCCAAATAAAACATACATACAAAACCAAGGACACAAGACAGCTGTTACAGGAATGTCTGAAATAGTTATAATTCACTTTCAGTTAGTTCAATCTTTCTATCTTTCAATTGTTCTAGCCTCTGCCACTTCTTTCATGTCTCTTTTTCTGTATCAGTCATCCCACCACCTCTTCCCATTGCCCCCCCACACCCCCACGCACCACGCACGCACACACATACACTACTTCCCCCCACCCTCTCCTCCCCGGTCTAATATCACTTACCAGTGAAAAGACGTTAAATCAAAGAAAGAAAGAAAGAAACACAAAACAGCTACCTGCGTGTTGAGGACGTTCAGGATGAGGATGGCCCAGGTGGCAAAGAACTGCGGCAGGCCCCGCATGCCGGCCATCCAGTAGGTCAGGGTGCAGAAGATGCTGGGCATCAGCACGATCAGCGGCATCTCGCTCGACATCTTGGCGAAGTAGAACGCCGACAGTCGGTACGCCCCTGCTGCCCTCTCCTTGACGATCACCGGCCTTTCTCCAGGGACTGAAAGGAAATGCACGTCCTTGGGTCAAACCGGTCAGTTACAGTTTTGGGGCACGGTATAAGCTCAGGCTTGTTGTTGCTCAGCTTTTCTTTTCTCTTTATTCAGCGCTGTATTTTGTCTTGTTTCTTGGTATCAAAAATGTTTAAACCAAGTTCCAGTTTCAGTTTCTTGAGGAGGCATCACTGCATCCAGAGAAATCCTTGTACGCAGCAGCTTAACCCAACACCAGCGCTTAGTCAGGCCTGGAGTGCATGCATATATATATATATATATATGTACATACATATATATATATATATATATATATATATCTATCTGTGTACCTATCAGGGTGGATTTCTTCTTCAAATTTTTGCCAGAGGGACTGCCATGGCTTCTCTTTCAGTCTGCCAAGTGTGTACCGCACACAACAATTCAGTTTATCATCTCATCTCCAAGACCAGATGCGAAGTTTGATTTCTGAAGTCAAACTAGGGGAGAAAGGGTGAGAGTGGGATTCAAACCCAGACACTCACAGACAACTGAAGGAATAAAGTGGCGCCTCCAGCACCCCAAATATAACCCAGAAGACAGATACCATTTGCTGGAACGACGGGAACAGGTCAATAAGCTGTCTTGGAATGAAAACTCAACTGCACTCATTAAAAAGAGCAAAAGTCGCATGTACTGTCTTAGAAAAATGAAATCTTTTAATGTATGCAAGCAGATGCTCCAAATGTTTTACACATCTGTTGTCTGTAGTGTTTTAACATACGGAGCCGTGTGCTGGGGGGGAAACCTGACCAAACATGACAAAGACAGGTTGGAAAAAGTCATTAGGAAAGCGGGTGGGGTGGTGGGTATAAGACAAGACACCTTTAGCGACATGCACAATAGAAAACTGACTGACAGACTAATAACAATTTTGACCGACGTAAGACACCCACTACATGATGACATTAATAGCAGAAGGTCAGACATAAGTGGTAGGTTTAGAGCTCCACGCGCAAGAACATCTCGATACATTAATTCATTTATTCCTACAGCCATTCGCGCACACAATCAAAACATCCAATACACTAAGTGAACCCTCCCACCCCCCAAGCCCCCTCGCCACAGCAACACCTGAACTTCACCAGCAGACGAGTGTATGGGAGCAGACATTATGCGTGCATGTGGGACTGAGCGGGTGAGCACGGGCAAGCAAGCATTTGTGTGTGTGTGTGATCGGAAGTGATTTTTAAATATTTTCTTATTTTACTTGGATTTCATGTATCTTAATGTTAATGTTCTAATCTTATTGGCGTGACATATGTTATGTGCATGCATACGTTGTTTGTGTGTGTGTGAGTGTGTGTGTGTGTGTGTGTGTGTGTGTGTGTGTGTGTGTGTGTGTGTGTGTGTGTGTGTGTGCATTTTACTTATATATACGATTTATTCCCTTGATGTTTTTATTTATGTATTGTTGTACAATACCTTATGGTCTTAACGTGTGTGTGTCTGTGTGTGTGTGTGTGCATGTGTGTGTATGTGTGTGTGCGTGCGTGCGCGCATGTCATTTTTAGTAATCTTATACCCTTTTTTTTTTGTTGGATGTTTTCATTTGTTAATATTGTTGTGCAATACCCTATTGTCTTAACATGAGTATGTGTGTGTGAGGGGTGGGGGTGTTAGTATATCGTCAGCTATTGGGAATTCTTATTTGACTAGTTTTAATCTCTTCTTATGTTGCGCATGATTTTATGCCAGTGTTTACAATGAGCCTGTGATTGCACAACTTAATTTCCATGTGGATTAATAAAGTGTTTTTGATTGATTTGATTGATCTTCCGCCTGAGGAATGGACACAACCGCCTGCTCCACCAAATGCACACAAAATTTGGCACCGGACAGAGTGGAGAGTGCCCTTGTGGTGAGGGACCAATGACAACTGACCACATCCTTCAAGACTGGAGGAGCTGCGACAGATGGCGGCCTTCATCGAGGACACCGGGCTGCTCATCTAACGGGAGGCGAACGAGGAAGAAGAAGAACAGACAACTGCACTGGCAGATAAACATCTTAACCATCCTGCTACCTTCCTTCAAAGTAGAATGTCAACAATCAATATGCCCATGCCAACCTCTCCTCAGGAGTGAAAGAACATGTACGTCCTTGGGTCAAATCGTACGCTTGTCAGTGTGTGGCTTTGTGGTAATGCGCCCAACTAGAAAGTGGGTGTCTATGGGTCCTGTATACGGACCGTGCTTTTTACTGTCCCCTCTGCTTGAACTCCAGTGTTGGCAAGGGTGCAACTTGTTTGGTTGAGATGATAAACCCAGGTCCTGTGTGAAGCATGCACAAAGTGCATGTATAAGAACCTACAGCAAAAACAGGGTAGACTATATTAACTCACTCCGGACGAATAGTTCTCTCCCTTGCTTTTCCCTACAGACAACCCATTTGTTAGGGCTAGGAAAAAAAAAATCACAAAAAATACAAAACATAAAGTAACTGAATGAAACTCACTGTACTTGGCCCACTGACCCTTCTCCTCATGTCGTGTGAACGCCCACCCCCCTCCCTCTTCACTGCTCTCAGAAGCTGAGTCACTATCAGTATCTTCTTGCTGGTAGCTTTCTTCACTGCAGATACTTTATTCAACACCTTCATCATCCTCGTCGATGTCGAAACCTTCAGTATGAAGCATTTCAATCACTTCAGCAGCAGTAAAAGCCACTGTCGTGATCTAGTTTTCTCCAAAAATTTCCACTTGTATCGCCTGCAACGCCATTTTCAATACATATGCAGATTAGCTTGTCGTGTGGGATCCCTAACTCACTGGCTCACTGTGGAGTGTGTTTTTACAAAATCTCATGAAGAAACTTTCCATTCGACCCTTGATAAATTTGCAATGCCCGGTATAGCTGCGATTGTTACGCTACCCCATGAGGAAAACGTGGAAAATTTTTAACTGTCGAAACCACTATAGCGTTCCGTCGTCCGGAACGCTACCTTACGGCAGGAACGCTATAGTGTTCCATCATCCGGAGTGAGTTAAAACCACTTTTTGAAGAAAAAATCCCCACTTAGATAGAAAGACAAAAACACTTTCAGACGGGGAAAAAAAAACAAAAACGTGTGGCGCTGCGCTATGGCGTCACACTCTTCCTGGTGGAGAGAGCAGCCCGCATTTCACACACAGCAATCTGTGGTGACAAAAAGTAATAGTAGTAGGCCTCCTTCGGTCATGGCTGACCACGGATAGAGTATATCCGACCTAATGTCTAACTGGGCTGTCTTCATGAACCAAGCAGCGTCGCCTGTGACTGTAGAGACTGATGCGAGAGAGACAGTCTCTGTCGCAGCGATCACATGTGTACGCTGATGCTGGTCTGTCGGCTGCCGTCCCTTTTCTGCAAGCTCGCTTTTCTGCTGCAGCAAGAGTAATACAGTGACAAAAAGTAATACAGTACAGTAAAAAGCATTAAGCATGCGTAACATTCATGGCAGTCTGCAGAATTTGGATCAAGCAACCATAATAAACAGTCTATACCAATGACCTTTTCAAATAATCAGAACTGAGATGAGAACTGTTTAAAAAAAAGAAAAGAAAAAAAAAGAATAGATATGTGCATATGCACATTTACTGACCAAACACATTAAAAAAAAAAAAATCTCCAGTATGATATATTCAACTGTGGGGAACGTTACACAAACAACATACAAGAATCCCAAGTATGAATTCAGTATTAATGCATAAAAGACACGAAATGCTTCCATGCTAAGTTGGTGTAAACTTCACATACCATATATCACAATCACACATATGCGATAAAATCAGTATGAGAAGAGGCGTAAAACTGCAGCCTGAGCCACTTTCAAACAATCTTCTGCCACAGAGATATCTATTGTGACAATAAGCAATACAAATACAGTACAATGATACAATACCATGCAATGCAATGCAGTACAATACAATGCAATGCAATGCAATGCAACGCAACACAACACAAATCATTTAGCGTGCCTAAATTTGCGTCAGTCTGTTGAATCTGATCCTCTGAGTTAAACAACCATAATAAAGTCTACAACCACAACCCCAGGCTCAGCATATATCCTTCACACTGCAACAGCCCTGCTGCCTGCAGACTTACTTCTTCTCTTAATTTAATTTAATTTAATTTTATTTTTTGTCACACAGGAGCTTTACCTCCAGCAACAGAACAACTACAAGATGTGTTGGACATGGGGGAATCCCCCCCCGAAATACCCCCCCCCCCCTACACACACACACCTCCCCCTTCTTCCATCCCACACCCTATCCATCCTTCACTAAAAACATTTTGTGTACTAATCAACGTATAATCTGTACAACAAATGAGATTTTTGTTGTTTTCTCTGTAATTCCCCCCCCCCCCCCCCCCCAAACCCCCCCCCCCCCCCCCCAAAGATTCCAGCAAAAGAGACAAAAAGAGTGGAGAAGGGGCAGTTCACTCACAGGAAGTGATGGCGTCAAACATGGGAACAAAACTCCAGTACGTCGCCACAAAAAAGAGCTGAAACACAAAAGAGCAAAAAAAATTTTCTCCCTGTTAACGTAAAGTCACACGCAGTAACTGGTGCTGCTTCTTCTTCTTCGTTCATGGGATGCAACTCACACATTCGCTTGCAACAAACGTGTGTTATTTGAGAGCATATGTTTATTACTCTTGTTTAATCAAGTAATCCGCGTGTGTGGGGTGGGTGGGGGTGGGGGGGTCCGGGTGTGTGCTGATTATCTGGTTGCGGTTTTCCGCAATTTATCTTTATTCTTATCTTATCTATTATAATCAATGTGCAGTATAGTAGGCTTTGTTTATAATTATATTCAAATAATGTTTCTGAATTCTTTCTGTTTTTACATTAAGAATACTAGTTATTACCTGCAGTGTGTGGATGTATGTATGAAACGGTGTATGTGATATTTTTTACATTTTATCTTCGTAATATTCGTAAAAGCTGTTGTTGACTTTTACAGTTATGGTCCCCATGTTGTTTACTTGTCTATGTTGTGATAATGCACCTGACCAAATTTCTCCAGCTGGAGATAATAAAGTTATTCTTATCTTATCTTATGAGGGTTTTTACATGTATGACCGTTTATACCCCCACCATGCACGCGGTCAAACTCCTTTTTTTTTTTGGTGGGGGTGTGCATGCTGGGCATGTACTTGCTTCTATAACCCTCAGAACACTGAAATGGATTATGGGAACTTTAACGTGCATATCTGGTCCTCTGCATGCATATACACACAACGGGGGTTCAGGCACTAAGCAGGTCTGCGCATCTTTTGACATGGAAGATTGGGAAAATCTCCACCCTTTAAAATAGAATAGAATAGGTCTTTATTACCAAGTGTACCGTGGTCACAAGGAATATTGGGGGTGAGGGTGGAGGGGGGCGGGGCGGACAGTACATAACAAGGTACAAACATAAACTGAAAATCGTACACAAACACAGATGCAGTAGAAATTAGGATACATACAAGTGCATATCAATATAAAAACTTGTACATACTCACACATACACATACTGCACACACACACACACACACACGCACACTCTCACTCTCTCTCTCTCACACACACACGTTTGAAAAGAAGCCGCATATTACAAGTGGATGGATATGATGACTAGATCTTCAGGCAGATGGTTGTTGCAGAAGGCGCCATGGCTGGGATTCAAACCCGGGGACTCTCAGATTAAGAGTCCAATGTTTTAACCATTTGGCTGCTGTGCCGATTGTGCTGGGCTCCATGACCACACAGGTGGGTTTTGGGGCCTGTGGCAAGCTCCTACCCACAGCTCAACAGGCTATGGGCTCAAAGGAGAAATATGGCAAGACTGGGGCCATAATAGTCGGGGGTCATCCACTTCACAGATGCGTCCTTGGGGGTGATGCCCTAATTTCCAGACCAGCATTGCAGGTGTCTGTGTCTCTCAGCCTGGTTGACGCCAGGAAATGTTATGAGAGCACAGCCTTGTCAAGCAGTGTAAAACCCAAATGGACCCCTTAAGCAGCAACATCCTCCTCATCATCATTCATCATCATGGACGGTCGCAATAGCCGAATGGTTAAAGCGTTGGACTTTCAATCTGAGGGTCCCGGGTTCGAATCTCAGTGACGGTGCCTGGTAGGTAAAGGGTGGAGATTTTTCCGATCTCCCAGGTCAATATATGTGCAGACCTGCTAGTGCCTGAAACCCCTTCGTGTGTATACACACACAAAAGATCAAATACGCACGTTAAAGATCCTGTAATACATGTCAACATTCGGTGGGTTATGGAAACAAAAACATACCTAGCATGCACACCCCTGAAAACGGAGTATGGCTGCCTACATAGTGGGGTAAATAAACAAAATGGTCATACATGTAAAATGTTACATGTTTGTCTGAGTGTGTATGTGTGTGCCTGAAATTTGATTGAATGACACAGGAAACGAATGAGCGCCTGGTGGCAGCCGTCAGTCGGCTCTACCCAGGTAGGCAGTCAGTTGTGCAAATGACCCCGTGTTTGTAAAGCGCTTAGAGCTTGGTCCCCGACCGTGGTTAGGCGCTATATAATCAACCCCCCCAAAAATATAGAAAATGTGTCCCAAATTGTAGAGCACCAAAAAAACAAAAAAAACAAAAAAACAAAACAAATAAACAAACAAAAAAAACAGCAACAACAACAACAAAATACACATACACACACACACACCAAAACATACATAAACAAGAGAGGCAAGGCCTTCAAGACTCACTTGTGATACACTGAAAAATAAAAAATCTAATCGTTAAAATGTGTTCTGTATTTGTTATTATAAAGCTTCATGTTAAAAAAAAAGAAAAAAAAGTCCTAACCAAATTCGAATTAAGTCCCCTAGCATTATTATAATTTAATTACAGAGTACTTTCCCTTTTTTACTATCTGCACCAAAACGTTTGCAAAATAAATAAAACTTCCATGCTTAGCAAAAGAAGTTCCTGTTTGAACAAAAAATGATATTAATGACTGCTCTTGTTGTTGGGTCAGAATATCAGATCAAAGTGCCAAGTTTAGAGAATACAAAAAATATAAATATAACAGTAAATGCAGTTTGCATATAATTAGGCTTCATTTTTTTTATTTTTTTGTGCCCATCCCAGAGGTGCAATATTGTTTTAAACAAGGTGACTGGAAAGAACTGAATTTTTCCTATTTTTATGCCTAATTTGGTGTCAACTGACAAAGTATTTGCAGAGAAAATGTCAATGTTAAAGTTTACCACAGACACACACACACACAAGACAACCGAACACCGGGTTAAAACATGACACACTTTGTTTACACAAGTGAGTCAAAAAGCAAAATAAGGCAAGTACTAACAACAAGACCACTACAGTCAACTTGGGTCAGGCCAATGCACTCTTTTCCTCTCTGTGTCCTATTCATCTGGAACAGCCTTCCATTTAACATGAGACACTCCACATCCACTGCCTCTTTCCAATCTTCTCTGAAAACCCATCTGTGTAAGCAGGATTGATATATCTGTCCACCACAGTTCAAAACTGCGTCCTATACATGCTGTGCATGCATGCATGCGTGCGTAGGCATGTACATGTGTGCATGCGTGTGTGCGTGCGTGTCTGTGTGTGTCTGTGTGTGTCTGTGTCTGAGAGAGAGAGAGAGAAAGTTTGTGCATGTGTGTGCCTGCGTGGTGTGCATGTGTGCGTGTGTGTGTGTGCATGAGAGAGAGAGAGAGAGAGAGAGAGAGAAAGTGAGTTGGGCAAGTTGTGACATGATGTCTCTGTTTACAGTTTGCGTGAACTTGATTTATTTTATTATCCCGTACATTCACAGTTAATGAGTTTTTATACATGCAAAGCGGCTTTGAGATCTGTTTGAGAAAAAAAGTGCTGAATAAGTGTTCATTATCATGATTGTTAGAATTACTGCTACCATTATTATCACTGTTATCATCATTATCATTTAAGTGCTTAAGCAGGGGAATCACATTATCATGATTGTTAGAATTACTGCTACCATTAATTATCACTGTTATCATCATTATCATTTAAGCGCTTAAGCAGGGGAATCACATTATCATGATTGTTAGAATTACTGCTACCATTATTATCACTGTTATCATCATTATCATTTAAGTGCTTAAGCAGGGGAGTCACATTATCATGATTGTTAGAATTACTGCTACCATTATTATCACTGTTATCATCATCATTTAAGTGCTTAAGCAGGGGAATCACATTATCATGATTGTTAGAATTACTGCTACCATTAATTATCACTGTTATCATCATTATCATTTAAGTGCTTAAACAGGGGAGTCACATTATCATGATTGTTAGAATTACTGCTGCCATTATTATCACGGCTATCATCATTATCATTTAAGTGCTTAAGCAGGGGAGTCACATTATCATGATTGTTAGAATTACTGCTACCATTAATTATCACTGTTATCATCATTATCATTTAAGCGCTTAAGCAGGGGAATCACATTATCATGACTGTTAGAATTACTGCTACCATTAATTATCACTGTTATCATCATTATCATTTAAGCACTTAAGCAGGGGAATCACATTATCATGATTGTTAGAATTACTGCTACCATTATTATCACTGTTATCATCATTATCATTTAAGTGCTTAAGCAAGGGAATCACATTATCATGATTGTTAGAATTACTGCTACCATTATTATCACTGTTATCATCATTATCATTTAAGTGCTTAAGCAGGGGAATCACATTATCATGATTGTTAGAATTACTGCTACCATTATTATCACTGTTATCATCATTATCATTTAAGTGCTTAAACAGGGGAGTCACATTATCATGATTGTTAGAATTACTGCTGCCATTATTATCACGGCTATCATCATTATCATTTAAGTGCTTAAGCAGGGGAGTCACATTATCATGATTGTTAGAATTACTGCTACCATTAATTATCACTGTTATCATCATTATCATTTAAGTGCTTAAGCAGGGGAATCACATTATCATGATTGTTAGAATTACTGCTACCATTAATTATCACTGTATCATCATTATCATTTAAGCGCTTAAGCAGGGGAATCACATTATCATGATTGTTAGAATTACTGCTACCATTAATTATCACTGTTATCATCATTATCATTTAAGTGCTTAAGCAGGGGAATCACATTATCATGATTTTGATAGAATTACTGCTACCATTATTATCACTGTTATCATCATTATCATTTAAGAGCTTAAGCAGGGGAGTCACATTATCATGATTGTTAGAATTACTGCTACCATTAATTATCACTGTCATCATTATTATCATTTAAGTGCTTAAGCAAGGGAGTCACATTATCATGATTGTTAGAATTACTGCTACCATTAATTATCACTGTCATCATCATTATCATTTAAGTGCTTAAGCAGGGGAGTCACATTATCATGATTGTTAGAATTACTGCTACCATTAATTATCACTGTTATCATCATTATCATTTAAGTGCTTAAGCAGGGGAATCACATTATCATGATTGTTAGAATTACTGCTACCATTAATTATCACTGTTATCATCATTATCATTTAAGTGCTTAAGCAGGGGAGTCACATTATCATGATTGTTAGAATTACTGCTACCATTAATTATCACTGTTATCATCATTATCATTTAAGCGCTTAAGCAGGGGAATCACATTATCATGATTGTTAGCATTACTGCTACCATTATTATCACTGTTATCATCATTATCATTTAAGTGCTTAAGCAGGGGAATCACATTATCATGATTGTTAGAATTACTGCTACCATTAATTATCACTGTTATCATCATTATCATTTAAGTGCTTAAGCAAGGGAGTCACATTATCATGATTGTTAGAATTACTGCTACCATTATTATCACTGTTATCATCATTATCATTTAAGTGCTTAAGCAGGGGAGTCACATTATCATGATTGTTAGAATTACTGCTACCATTAATTATCACTGTCATCATTATTATCATTTAAGTGCTTAAGCAGGGGAATCACAAGACACTACTGACGAAGGCCATGCGGTCCTTGATGGTCTCATGGTTACGCTCCATCTGGAACCACAGCAGGCTGCAGATGATGGCGATGCTGGTGCTGTTGATGATGTTGTACTTGGAGATGATGCGTGACCGCGAGTGCTTGAACGTCCGCCAGTTCAGCATCTGCCAGATGAGAAATAACGGAAGAAATTTATTTGTATTGTTTGTATTTGTATTTCTTTTTATCACAACAGATTTCTCTGTGTGAAATTCAGGCTGCTCTCCCCAGGGAGAGCGCGTCGCTACACTACAGCGCCACCCATTTTTTTGTATTTTTTCCTGCGTGCAGTTTTACTTGTTTTTCCTATCGCAGTGGATTTTTCTACAGAATTTTGCCAGGAACAACCCTTTTGTTGCCGTGGGTTCTTTTACGTGCGCTAAGTGCATGCTGCACACGGGACCTCGGTTTATCGTCTCATCCGAAAGACTAGCGTCCAGACCACCACACAAGGTCTAGTGGAGGGGGAGAAAATATCGGCGGCTGAGCCGTGATTCGAACCAGCGCGCTCAGATTCTCTCGCTTCCTAGGCGGAGGCGCTACCTCTAGGCCATCACTCCACACAAGTGTTTGTTTGCTTGTTTATTGTGGCAATATTGAGTCATTTTGGCATGCCTTCTGCCATCTGCCAGAAAAGGAACAGAGAAAGAAGTTATAACGATTTTTTTTGTTTTTTGTTTGTTTATTGTGGCAATGGTGAATAATTTTGGCATGCCTTTCACCAGTTAAGCATCTGATAGAAATGAAATAATAGAAGAAGAAATCAATATGGTTTTTTGTTTTGAGCAGCAACATTAATAATTTTGGCATGCATTTTTACCAGTTCAGAATCTGCCAAAAAAAAGAAAGTGTGTAAGAAATTAAACACTTTTTCATTTTGTTGCTTTTTGGTTTCTGTTTTGTTTTTTGTTTGTTTTTTTGTGTGTTTTTTTTGTCTTTTTTGTGGCAATGTTAATAATTTTGGCTTGCCTTTTGCCATTTCAGCATCAGCTAGAAAAGAAAATGGGGGAGGGAAAAGCAAAAACGCTTTGTGTGTGTGTGTGTGTGTGTGTGTGAGACAATGAACATGAGTATGGCCTTTTTTCATCTTTATTTTACTTCAATAAATTTCATCTGCCTTCTATATATTTTTTTATTTCATTGCAGCTACTTCAGTGAGTTTACTTTCATATTCATTTTATTTCATTTTATGTTACTGTTTTGTACAGACCTCAAAACCCTGACCCATAGACTGGGCCTGTTCTGAATGCTGAAAATAAAACAATGACACAAATATGTGAACACAGGCAACCCATCAACAGGTTTTGTTGTCTGATGTGGTACAGAGAGCAAACACACACAGACATGCATACATATAGAAAGACACACACACACACACACACACACACACACATACAAACACACACACACACACCATGCCCTCCCACACCCACTCCACACGCAAACACACATACATACAATGAATGCAAGACACATTCCACGCACAGAGCATATTCATTTCCACACACACACCTTGAACTGTGTCCAGAAGCCGGTAGCCCATCGCCTCAGGGGCTCTACGTCGGTCGGCGGGGTAGGGAGTCTGACGTCGTTGAACTTGTGATCCCCATTGCACTTCACCACCACACCACCCTCCATCCCCATTGCTTCCACGTCCGGCTCTATCAGGCTGACCATCACGTCGCCGTCCGCATCTGTGACAGAATAACGTGACCCAAAGTTCTCATCTGTGACAGAAAAATGTGACCCAAAGTTCTCATCTGTGACAGAAAAATGTGACCAAAATTAATATTCTCACCTGCCAAACAAAAGTCTCATCTACCAAAAGTTCTCATCTGTGACAGAAAAATGCGACACAAAGTTCTCATCTGTGACAGAAAAATGTGGCCAAAAGTTATCTGTGACAGAAAAATGTGGCCAAAAGTTATCTGTGACAGAAAAATGTGACCCAAAAATTTACATCTGTGACAGAAAAATGTGACCCAAAGTTCTCATCTGTGACAGAAAAATGTGGAATAAGTTATCATTTGTGACAGAAAATTGTGATCCAAAGTTCTCATCTGTGACAGAAAAATACGACCCAAAGTTCTCATCTGTGACAGAAAAATATGACCCAAAGTTCTCATCTGTGACAGAAAGATGTGGCCAAAAGTTATCTGTGACAGAAAAAAGTGACCAAAAATTTACATCTGTGACAGAATAATGTGACCCAAAGTTCTCATCTGTGACAGAATAATGTGACCCAAAGTTCTCATCTGTGACCCAAAGTTTTCATCTGTGACAGAAAAATGCGACCCAAAGTTCTGTGACAGAAAAATGTGACCGAAAGTTCTCATCTGTGACCAAAAAACTCCCCAAAAGTGACTAAAGTTCTCATCTGTGAGAAAATAATGCAACCAAAAGTTCTCATCTGTGACAGAAAAATGGGACCCAAAGTTAGCATCTGTGACAGAACAAATGCAACCCAAAGTTCACATCCGTGACAGAAAAATCAACCCAAAGTTCACACCTGTGACAGAAAAATGCGACCCCAGTTCTTCAGCAATTTCTCTTTTCAAGATAATAAACTGTTCCTGTATCAATCAGCAATTTCTCTTTTCAAGATAATAAAGTATTCCTGTATCAATCAGCAATTTCTCTTTTCAAGATAACAAAACTGTTCCTGTATCAATCAGCAATTTCTCTTTTCAAGATAATAAACTGTTCCTGTATCAATCAGCAATTTCTCTTTTCAAGATAATAAACTGTTCCTGTATCAATCAGCAATTTCTCTTTTCAAGATAACAAAACTGTTCCTGTATCAATCAGCAATTTCTCTTTTCAAGATAACAAAACTGTTCCTGTATCAATCAGCAATTTCTCTTTTCAAGATAATAAACTGTTCCTGTATCAATCAGCAATTTCTCTTTTCAAGATAATAAACTGTTCCTGTATCAATCAGCAATTTCTCTTTTCAAGATAATAAACTGTTCCTGTATCAATCAGCAATTTCTCTTTTCAAGATAATAAACTGTTCCTGTATCAATCAGCAATTTCTCTTTTCAAGATAATAAACTGTTCCTGTATCAATCAGCAATTTCTCTTTTCAAGATAATAAACTGTTCCCGTATCAATCAGCAATTTCTCTTTTCAAGATAATAAACTGTTCCCGTATCAATCAGCAATTTCTCTTTTCAAGATAATAAACTGTTCCTGTATCAATCAGCAATTTCTCTTTTCAAGATAATAAACTGTTCCTGTATCAATCAGCAATTTCTCTTTTCAAGATAATAAACTGTTCCTGTATCAATCAGCAATTTCTCTTTTCAAGATAATAAACTGTTCCTGTATCAATCAGCAATTTCTCTTTTCAAGATAATAAACTATTCCTGTATCAATCAAAACAGGTCCTGAAGACAGACTTAAGGTCTGAAACGCTGGACACATCTTATCAAAAACCAATCTTGTTTTACAACCTACAGTTCTTCTTGTTGTTTTTTTAAATAAACTTTCTCCGTTTCTATTCCTGTATCTTGTATCAAATGTCGTACATGAACGGTGCAAACCATGCACAAATCCCACTCACATCCCTGTTCATGTCAAACTATGGACATAAGAAATGTATCTGCAAAGGCAACCATGCACACACAAGGATGTATGCACGCGCACACACACACACACACACACACACAAACGGATATGAGAATATAAAGAAGAAGAGAATTTACCACACAAAATAATAATAATAATAATTGTACTTATATAGCGCTGAATCTTGTGCATAGACAAATCTAAGCGCTTTCGCACCAGTCATTCTCACGCAAGCATAACTCTAAAACTGGAGAAACTAAAGACAAGGAAGAGGCAGGGAAGGGAGGCTATTTTGGGAAGAGGTGGGTGTTAAGGCCAGGCTTGAAAAAGCTGAGTGTGGAGACTTGACGAAGCGAAAGAGGAAGTTCATTCCAACTGCAAGGTCCAGAGACAGAGAAAGAACGGCGGCCAACAGTCGAGAGTTTGAATCTGGGTATGCGTAAATGGAGTGGATCCGAAGCTGATCGTAGTGAGCGAGATGGAGTGTAGAGGTTAAGGCAGCCACAGAGATAGGAATAATAAAAGAGAAGCAACAGAAGTAGAAATGTACACAGGTACACCTTATCACTAAAATAAATTCAGGGAGGAGGACAATTACAGATTACAGTCCAGCATGTTACAGCCGAGAAAAAAAGAATCAGTACTGTACAGTAGTACTGATTAATATTACAAAAGCATCAGCATCAGAATAGTTGTCAAGTTTTAAGCTTACATCAACGTTCAACACATGCAAACTGTTGGCAAGAGGACAAGGATAAGCCACCCCCCTTCCCTGTACAGCAAATGAGTGAAATACATTAAACAAGTATATTGTGCGAAAAAATGACACTTTTGACTGTCTGCTTGTAGCTTCTACAAGTGTGTGTGCATGTGTGTTTGTGTGTGTGTGTGTGTGTGTGTGTGTTTATGTGTCCTGCAATATACCTATACGGACATGTATCTATTTGGTACATATGTACGTACAAGTATATGTCAGTCTATGTATCTCTCGATCTATCTATATGCCTATCTATACATATATGTCTCTGATACATCTAAATGCAGTACATGTATACGTAGATATAGATCTATGTATTTGTAAATTCACGCATACATGTATCTGTCTGGTACATCTGTGTGTAAATGTAATGTAGATCCCTAAATATGTATGTCTTTTTGATGCTATCAGAGAGTACTAGTAATGAACACAGGGCAAAACAGACCGACAGACAAAGACAAGGAAAGTTCATAAGAGAGGGGAGTGATGGCCTAGAGGTAACGCGTCCGCCTAGGAAGCGAGAGAATCTGAGCGCGCTGGTTCGAATCACGGCTCGGCCGCCGATATTTTCAGACAGACAAAGACAGTAAACACAAGGAAAGTTCCCAAGAGATGCTATCATAGAATACACATGATGGGTACAGGGCTAAACAGACAGACAAAGACAGTGATCAGCTTCAGCACTGCCAGTGAAAATGTAAAAAACAAAAAACAAAACAGAAACCCAACAACAATAGAAGCTGTGGCAGTACACTGGGAACCAACACATAATGCATTAAATATATATTTCTATTTCAGAAACAGTAAAAGCAAGAGATCGAATGAAGGACAGAGTACACATTAGTGCATAACCCCCCCAACCCCTGCACCCACCCCTCCACCAGCCCCTTACACACATATGCACATACACAAACACACTAAACACACACACCAAACAAACACACATGCACACACACCCACACACACACACACACACACAAACACGCCAAACGCACATGCAAAACACACACACACACACACACACACCAAACACACACACACACACACACACCAAACACACATACACACTCAAATACACACATTATCAACCAAACACACACACACACACACACCAAACACACATACACACTCAAATATACACATTATCAACCAAACACATACACACACCAAACACATATGCACATACATACACTCAAACACACAGACATTATCAACCAAACACACACACACACACACACACAAATATGAAAAGCATGCATGTGTACATACTCAGGTAGTGTTTGTGTGCATGTGTGTGTGGATTTTATAGGTGCTTGTATGTATGTATGGGCGGGGGTTATGTGTGCGCACATACAGGTGTCCGTTTGTGTGCACACATGCACAGACATACATACAGGCAAACAAACAAATAAAACAATCAGTTTTCTGGACACACTGTCTTCGCTTTAAGTCTGCAAAGAAATAAATGTCAAATTACACTTCACTCATTACAACTGGCTTGCAAAAAAAAAAAAAAAAAAAAAAAAAAAAAAAGGAAAAAAAAAAAAAAAAAAATCTGTCAGAAATATATTCAATACTAATGGCAACAGCGCTGTTCTGGAAAAAGCAGTTCAGCTGTGATTTCTTCTGGCTTCAGCACGGACATAAAACACTGATGTTTACAGAGAGAGAAAAAGCACCTTTTTTGCTAGGCAAGCAACAGGAAGGGGCTGGGGGGAAGGAAGGGGGTGTGGGGGGGTTGGGGGGTGTGAGGGGGGTGTGGGGGGGCTGGAGTGGAAGCAGAAAATGCCCAAAGGAGGAGAGGAGGCTCAAGAAAAAAGGTGATCTCATACCAGCTTGTGCATTGGAACGAGAGGAAGAACCTGGTGAGAAACAACACAGGCGTGTCATGGGAGAAACAACACAGGTGTGTCAAGGGTCGTGCCAAGGAAGAAACAACACAGGTGTGTCAAGGGAGAAACAGCACAAGCGTGTCAAGGGAGAAACAACACAGGCGTGTCAAGGGAGAAACAACACAGGTGTGTCAAGGGAGAAACAACACAGGCGTGTCATGGGAGAAACAACACAGGCGTGTCATGGGAGAAACAACACAGGCATGTCCCTGGGAGAAACAACACAGGCGTGTCAAGGGTCGTGTCAAGGAAGAAACAACACAGGCGTGTCATGGGAGAAACAACACAGGCGTGTCAAGGGTCGTGTCAAGGAAGAAACAACACAGGTGTGTCAAGGGAGAAACAGCACAAGCGTGTCAAGGGAGAAACAACACAGGCGTGTCATGGGAGAAACAACACAGGCGTGTCATGGGAGAAACAACACAGGCGTGTCAAGGGAGAAACAACACAGGCGTGTCAAGGGAGAAACAACACAGGCGTGTCAAGGGAGAAACAACACAGGCGTGTCAAGGGAGAAACAACACAGGCGTGTCAAGGGAGAAACAACACAGGCGTGTCATGGGAGAAACAACACAGGCGTGTCAAGGGAGAAACAACACAGGAGAAACAACACAGGCGTGTCAAGGGAGAAACAGCACAGGCGTGTCAAGGGAGAAACAACACAGGCATGTCAAGGGAGAAACAACACAGGCGTGTCATGGGAGAAACAACACAGGAGAAACAACACAGGCGTGTCATGGGAGAAACAACACAGGCGTGTCAAGGGAGAAACCCCACAGGCGTGTCAAGGGAGAAACAGCACAGGTGTGTCAAGGGAGAAACAACACAGGCGTGTCATGGGAGAAACAGCACAGGCGTGTCAAGGGAGAAACAGCACAGGCGTGTCATGGGAGAAACAACACAGGCGTGAATCATGTGTAGAAACAAATCAAAGTGCTCACACACCAGTCATTCAAGACACACATGTGCCAGACACACATGTGTTCACCAGTCCAGTGTTCTCATCCGTCTGTCTCACCTGTGCAATCTGTTTCACCTGTCCGGTGTGTCTCACCTGTCGAGTCGGTCTCATCAGTGTCTCACCGATGCAGTGTGTCTCACCTGTCCAGTTTCACCTCTCCAGTGTGTCTCACCTGTCCAGTTTCACCTACCGATTGTGTCTCACCTGTCCAGTTTCACCTATCGATTGTGTCTCACCTGTCCAGTTTCACCTATCAATTGTGTCTCACCTGTCCAGTTTCACCTATCGATTGTGTCTCACCTGTCCAGTTTCACCTATCCAATGAGTCTCACCTATCCAGATTCACCTATCGATTGTGTCTCCCCTGTGCAGTCTGTCTCCCCTGTACAGTCTGTCTCCCCTGTGCAGTCTGTCTCCCCTGTGCAGTCTGTCTCCCCTGTGCAGTCTGTCTCCCCTGTGCAGTCTGTCTCCCCTGTGCAGTCTGTCTCCCCTGTATCAGTCTGTCTCCCCTGTGCAGTCTGTCTTCCCTGTACAGTCTGTCTCACCTGTACAGTCTGTCTTCCCTGTGCAGTCTGTCTCCCCTGTACAGTCTGTCTTCCCTGTACAGTCTGTCTCACCTATATCAGTCTGTCTCACCTGTACCAGTCTGTCTCACCTGTACCAGTCTGTCTTCCCCGTACAGTCTGTCTCACCTGTACCAGTCTGTCTTCCCTGTACAGTCTGTCTTCCCTGTACAGTCTGTCTCACCTGTACAGTCTGTCTTCCCTGTGCAGTCTGTCTCCCCTGTACAGTCTGTCTTCCCTGTACAGTCTGTCTCACCTATATCAGTCTGTCTCACCTGTACCAGTCTGTCTCCCCTGTACAGTCTGTCTCACCTGTACCAGTCTGTCTCCCCTGTACAGTCTGTCTCACCTGTACAGTCTGTCTTCCCTGTACAGTCTGTCTCACCTGTACAGTCTGTCTTCCCTGTACAGTCTGTCTCACCTATATCAGTCTGTCTCACCTGTACAGTCTGTCTTCCCTGTACAGTCTGTCTCACCTGTACAGTCTGTCTCACCTATATCAGTCTGTCTCACCTGTACCAGTCTGTCTCCCCTGTACAGTCTGTCTCCCCTGTACAGTCTGTCTTCCCTGTACAGTCTGTCTCCCCTGTACAGTCTGTCTCACCTGTACAGTCTGTCTTCCCTGTGCAGTCTGTCTTCCCTGTACAGTCTGTCTCACCTGTGTCAGTGTGTCTCACCTGTGTCAGTGTCTCTCACCTGTGCACAGCACCACGTCTCCGGAGTGCACCCTGGTCCCGATGGTGCTGTGGGAGGAGCTGTGCTTCAGAGCGAAGCTCTCCGTGTGGCGCAGCTTGGCCGGCCACAAGTCTGTGCACCTGTCCACACACACACACACACACATGAATTTATGCACACACACACATGCACACACACACACACACGCACACACACACACACATCACAGAAGGGTGTGTGAGTCACATGCCTTTTTCTTTCTTTCACAGTTTTGCAAATTTCATTCATCTCCCTGTCTCTGTCCGTCTGTCTCTCTATCACTCTGTTTCTTGTTTCTCTCCGTTTTTCACTCTCTCTTCCTCTCTCTCTTTTTCACTTACACTTCACAACACACACACCGCAACACACAAACACACACACACACACACAAACACACACACTGTTTTTTTCTTGTATCAACATTTATCCAAAGAACATGAACACACTAGAAATGGATGTCTGATAAATGCTGTAGTTGGGGAGGTTACAAGTCATGAGGGTTACCCAGTCAGACCAGGACAGGTACTGTCAACATGAAAAAACAACAAGAAAGAAACAACAACATTTTCTGTTCTTTCTGTAGGGCGCTGGCCTGGAGGTAACACGTGCTCCTAGATAGCAAGAGAATCTGATTGCACTGTTTCGAATCACACCGGCAGTTTCCAGTATTTTCTCCCCCTCCACTAGACCTTCCACAGTGGTCTGGATGCTAGTCATTCGGAAGAGATGATAAACCGAGGTCCCGTGTGCAGCATGCATTTAGCACAGGCAAAAGAACCCACAGCAACAAAAGGGTTGTCTCTGGCAAAATTCTGCAGAAATATCCACTTGGATAGGAAAACAAATAAAATCGCAGGCAGGTAAAAAAAAAAGAAAAAAAAATGGCGGTGCTGTCATTGTAGCGACACACTCTCCCTGGGGAGAGCAGCCCAAATTTCACACAGAGAAATCTGTTGTGACAAAAAAAGAAAAAAGAAAAGAGCAATACAAATCCAAATACTAAAGAATATTTCCGAAATATGAATAGACAAATAAAACACATACTTTCTTGGGTGACTTTCACTTTCAGAAGTGGCTAAAGCGAAACAAACTGGGTGTGACTTTCACTTTCAGAAGTGGCAAAAGTGAAACAAACTGGGTGTGACTTTCACTTTCAGAAGTGGCTAAAGTGAAACAAACTGGGTGTGCCTTTCACTTTCAGAAGTGGCTAAAGCGAAACAAACTGGGTGTGACTTTCACTTTCAGAAGTGGCTAAAGCGAAACAAACTGGGTGTGACTTTCACTTTCAGAAGTGGCTAAAGCGAAACAAACTGGGTGTGACTTTCACTTTCAGAAGTGGCTAAAGCGAAACAAACTGGGTGTGACTTTCACTTTGAGAAGTGGCTAAAGCGAAACAAACTGGGTGTGACTTTCACTTTCAGAAGTGGCTAAAGCGAAACAAACTGGGTGACTTTCACTTTCAGAAGTGGCTAAAGCAAAAGAAACTGGGTGATTTTCACTTTCAGAAGTGGCTAAAGCGAAACAAACTGGGTGACTTTCACTTTCAGAAGTGGCTAAAGCGAAACAAACTGGGTGTGACTTTCACTTTCAGAAGTGGCTAAAGCGAAACAAACTAGGTGACTTTCACTTTCAGAAGTGGCTAAAGTGAAACAAACTGGGTGTGACTTTCACTTCCGAAAGTGGCTAAAGCGAAACAAACTGGGTGTGACTTTCACTTTCAGAAGTGGCTAAAGCGAAACAAACTGGGAGTGACTTTCACTTTCAGAAGTGGCTAAAGCGAAACAAACTAGGTGACTTTCACTTTCAGAAGTGGCTAAAGCGAAACAAACTGGGTGTGACTTTCACTTTGAGAAGTGGCTAAAGCGAAACAAACTGGGTGTGACTTTCACTTTCAGAAGTGGCTAAAGCGAAACAAACTAGGTGACTTTCACTTTCAGAAGTGGCTAAAGCGAAACAAACTGGGTGTGACTTTCACTTTCAGAAGTGGCTAAAGCGAAACAAACTAGGTGACTTTCACTTTCAGAAGTGGCTAAAGCGAAACAAACTGGGTGTGACTTTCACTTTCAGAAGTGGCTAAAGCGAGACAAACTAGGTGACTTTCACTTTCAGAAGTGGCTAAAGTGAAACAAACTGGGTGTGACTTTCACTTCCGAAAGTGGCTAAAGCGAAACAAACTGGGTGTGACTTTCACTTTCAGAAGTGGCTAAAGCGAAACAAACTGGGAGTGACTTTCACTTTCAGAAGTGGCTAAAGCGAAACAAACTAGGTGACTTTCACTTTCAGAAGTGGCTAAAGCGAAACAAACTGGGTGTGACTTTCACTTTCAGAAGTGGCTAAAGCGAAACAAACTGGGTGTGACTTTCACTTCCGAAAGTGGCTAAAGTGAAACAAACTGGGTGTGACTTTCACTTTCAGAAGTGGCTAAAGCGAAACAAACTGGATTACTTTCACTTTCAGAAGTGGCTAAAGCAAAAGAAACTGGGTGATTTTCACTTTCAGAAGTGGCTAAAGCAAAACAAACTGGGTGACTTTCACTTTCAGAAGTGGCTAAAGCGAAACAAACTGTGTGTGACTTTCACTTTCAGAAGTGGCTAAAGCGAAACAAACTAGGTGACTTTCACTTTCAGAAGTGGCTAAACCGAAACAAACTAGGTGACTTTCACTTTCAGAAGTGGCTAAAGTGAAACAAACTGGGTGTGACTTTCACTTCCGAAAGTGGCTAAAGCGAAACAAACTGGGTGTGACTTTCACTTTCAGAAGTGGCTAAAGCGAAACAAACTGGGAGTGACTTTCACTTTCAGAAGTGGCTAAAGCGAAACAAACTAGGTGACTTTCACTTTCAGAAGTGGCTAAAGCGAAACAAACTGGGTGTGACTTTCACTTTCAGAAGTGGCTAAAGCGAAACAAACTGGGTGTGACTTTCACTTCCGAAAGTGGCTAAAGTGAAACAAACTGGGTGTGACTTTCACTTTCAGAAGTGGCTAAAGCGAAACAAACTGGATGACTTTCACTTTCAGAAGTGGCTAAAGCAAAAGAAACTGGGTGATTTTCACTTTCAGAAGTGGCTAAAGCAAAACAAACTGGGTGACTTTCACTTTCAGAAGTGGCTAAAGCGAAACAAACTGTGTGTGACTTTCACTTTCAGAAGTGGCTAAAGCGAAACAAACTAGGTGACTTTCACTTTCAGAAGTGGCTAAACCGAAACAAACTAGGTGACTTTCACTTTCAGAAGTGGCTAAAGTGAAACAAACTGGGTGTGACTTTCACTTCCGAAAGTGGCTAAAGTGAAACAAACTGGGTGTGACTTTCACTTTCAGAAGTGGCTAAAGCGAAACAAACTGGGTGTGACTTTCACTTTCAGAAGTGGCTAAAGCGAAACAAACTAGGTGACTTTCACTTTCAGAAGTGGCTAAAGCGAAACAAACTGGGTGTGACGTTCACTTTGAGAAGTGGCTAAAGCGAAACAAACTGGGTGTGACTTTCACTTTCAGAAGTGGCTAAAGCGAAACAAACTGGGAGTGACTTTCACTTTCAGAAGTGGCTAAAGCGAAACAAACTAGGTGACTTTCACTTTCAGAAGTGGCTAAAGCGAAACAAACTGGGTGTGACTTTCACTTTCAGAAGTGGCTAAAGCGAAACAAACTGGGTGACTTTCACTTTCAGAAGTGGCTAAAGCGAAACAAACTGGGTGTGACTTTCACTTTCAGAAGTGGCTAAAGCGAAACAAACTGGGTGTGACTTTCACTTTCAGAAGTGGCTAAAGCGAAACAAACTGGGTGTGACTTTCACTTTCAGAAGTGGCTAAAGCGAAACAAACTAGGTGACTTTCACTTTCAGAAGTGGCTAAAGTGAAACAAACTGGGTGTGACTTTCACTTCCGAAAGTGGCTAAAGCGAAACAAACTGGGTGTGACTTTCACTTTCAGAAGTGGCTAAAGCGAAATAAACTGGGAGTGACTTTCACTTTCAGAAGTGGCTAAAGCGAAACAAACTAGGTGACTTTCACTTTCAGAAGTGGCTAAAGCGAAACAAACTGGGTGTGACTTTCACTTTCAGAAGTGGCTAAAGCGAAACAAACTGGGTGTGACTTTCACTTCCGAAAGTGGCTAAAGTGAAACAAACTGGGTGTGACTTTCACTTTCAGAAGTGGCTAAAGCGAAACAAACTGGATGACTTTCACTTTCAGAAGTGGCTAAAGCAAAAGAAACTGGGTGATTTTCACTTTCAGAAGTGGCTAAAGCAAAACAAACTGGGTGACTTTCACTTTCAGAAGTGGCTAAAGCGAAACAAACTGGGTGTGACTTTCACTTTCAGAAGTGGCTAAAGCGAAACAAACTAGGTGACTTTCACTTTCAGAAGTGGCTAAACCGAAACAAACTGGGTGTGACGTTCACTTTCAGAAGTGGCTAAAGCGAAACAAACTGGGTGTGACGTTCACTTTGAGAAGTGGCTAAAGCGAAACAAACTGGGTGTGACTTTCACTTTCAGAAGTGGCTAAAGCGAAGCAAACTGGGTGTGACTTTCACTTTCAGAAGTGGCTAAAGCGAAACAAACTGGGTGTGCCTTTCACTTTCAGAAGTGGCTAAAGCGAAACAAACTGGGTGTGACTTTCACTTTCAGAAATGGCTAAAGCGAAACAACCTGGGTGTGACTTTCACTTTCAGAAGTGGCTAAAGCGAAACAAACTAGGTGACTTTCACTTTCAGAAGTGGCTAAAGTGAAACAAACTGGGTGTGACTTTCACTTTCAGAAGTGGCTAAAGCGAAACAAACTGGGTGTGACTTTCACTTTCAGAAGTGGCTAAAGCGAAACAAACTGGGTGACTTTCACTTTCAGAAGTGGCTAAAGCAAAAGAAACTGGGTGATTTTCAGTTTCAGAAGTGGCTAAAGCGAAACAAACTGGGTGTGACTTTCACTTTCAGAAGTGGCTAAAGCGAAACAAACTGGGTGTGACTTTCACTTTCAGAAGTGGCTAAAGCGAAACAAACTAGGTGACTTTCACTTTCAGAAGTGGCTAAAGTGAAACAAACTGGGTGTGACTTTCACTTCCGAAAGTGGCTAAAGCGAAACAAACTGGGTGTGACTTTCACTTTCAGAAGTGGTTAAAGCGAAACAAACTGGGAGTGACTTTCACTTTCAGAAGTGGCTAAAGCGAAACAAACTAGGTGACTTTCACTTTCAGAAGTGGCTAAAGCGAAACAAACTGGGTGTGACTTTCACTTTGAGAAGTGGCTAAAGCGAAACAAACTGGGTGACTTTCACTTTGAGAAGTGGCTAAAGCGAAACAAACTGGGTGTGACTTTACTGAAGAAGGGCTAAAGGGCAAACAAGGGATGAACCCGTCGCTTCAGAGAACAAAGCGAAACAACAGGGGACTTTCACTTTCAGAAGGCAAAGCGAAACAAACTGGGTGAACAACTTGCAGTTCAAGGAAGAACAAACAGACATGTACAAGGTGAACTTAAACATCAGAGTGTCATGAGAGAAACAAAGGGAAAAACTACAGCTTCATGGAAACACAAGCGAAACAAAGGGGAACCCACTGTCAGAAGGGAAACAGACAGGTCAAGAGGAAACATACAGCTGTCATGGAAGGAAAGCGAACAAAGCTAGGTACTTGGCAGAATTTCAGCACAGGGCTATAGCGAAAACAACAGGGTGCTTTCAAGAGAAACAGGACAGGTGAAACAAATGTTGAACATATCAACTTCCGAAATCCTCATCAAACACACATGTGGAGACTCACCATGTGTTCAAAGCCAACTGTTCATCGTCTTTCACTTTCAACTGTGCTAACGTACACTGGTCGATTGTTCACCTTCGAGTGGCTCACAGTGTCACCGATCAGTGGGTCGTCATTTCACCTTCAGAAGTGCTCAAATGTCCAGTCAACTACGATGTGTCTCACCTGTCCATTTTCACTAAATTGGTGTCTACCGAAACAAATTTCCTATGATTTTCCTCATGTAGTTTAAACCAAACAAATGGTCGTCACTTCCAGATTGCTACGATACACTGTGTGACGTCTCCCTTGCATCTGTCACAATCTAAAGCTACATAAACCCTGTATGCTGTCTCACTGTACAGATGTGCTAGCGAACAAACTGGTGTGATTTCCTTTGAAGTGCTAGTCGTAAACACTGACGGTGCCTTTCACCTTACCAAAGTGGTATCCCGAACAATCTGGTCTTCCCTGTTACATTTGATGCCCGTGTACAGTCTGTACTCACTGTACGTTGTACTCCCTTTACAGTGTCTCCTGTGCAAAGCAATGCCTGTATTTTCATTTCACGTGGCTCTGCAACTAACATCTGGTTGACTTCCTTCATCCTAAGTCTGTCTCCCGGCAGTCGTCTCACTGGTGACTTTACTTTCAGAAGTGCTGCAAACCTATAGGTGCTTTCTTCAGTAAGTCGTAGTGAACACATACCGTCTGTTCCTGTGCATCTCTCAGTGGCAAGTCGATCAAACCGGTGCTGTCTTTCCTGTTCAGTTGTTCACGTAACAACTCGGTTCCCTGTACACTTCTCCCTGTACAGTCACACGTACAAACTGTTCCTGTACAGTTCAGATTTGGCCTAAAGTCAGTACAACTGTGACTTCTGTTGCCTGGCTAAAGCGTACAAACTGTGTGACATTTCTTCCTTGAACAGTGTCTCTACACGACTCAACCTGGTAGTCGTTTCCTGTAAAGTGGTCTCACCGTGTCAATGGTGCTCACTGTTCATTTCGTACTGTGCACAGCACAACAATCTCGGGTGCACTGTCCTCAGAGTGGTAGGGAGGAGCTGTGAACTGGAGCGAAGCTTCCGTTCGAGGCGTTTAGCCGAACAAACTGTGACTTCCATCACACAGCAACAGAATTGCAACACACAATGACGACCACACATCACCACCACACCACCACAAGTGTGATCACTTTTCTCTTTCACGTTGCAATTAATCATCCCTGTCTCTGTAACGTCGATTCTCAAACGTCTGTTCGTTGACTCTTTATTTCAGAGTGCTAAGCGATACAAACTGAGTGACTTCTACCTTTCACACTTGCCTAAACAACAAACTAGACCAAATCCAACATCACATCACAAAAATGTTTTTTTGCGTAAACATTACCAAAACTTGAACTCACTTGAAAGATGTTGATAAATGCGTAAAGTTGGGGAGTGTTCAAGTCCAGAGGTGCCAATGAACCAAACGGTGACTTCATCATGAAAAACGCAAAGCAACAACAACATTCTGTCTTTCTGTAGGGCTTGCCTGTTAACGCAAGTCCTAAAGCAAAGAAACTGAGTTGACTGTTTCGATCACCGTCAGTTTCAGATTTGCCCCCACTAACTCCACATGTCTAGATAGCAAGTCATCGGTAGAGTTTACACATCACAGTGTGCAAGGAAACACTTGGCGCAGGACAAATCCACTTCAACAAAGGGCTTAGCTCAAGCAAATCTGGAACTATTCCACTTTAGACAAATAAATCGCAGGCAGTAAAAAACAAACGAAAGAAAAATGGTGTGCGTTCATGTAGCGACGCAACTGCCCTAGAGCAGCCGCATTGACACAAAAATGGTGAAGACAAAAAAAAGCATACAATACAAATCCAAATACTAAAGAAACGAAATACAAACAAATAAACCATACTTTCTTGGTGACTTTCACTTTCAAGTGCTAAAGCGACAATGTGACTTCACTTCAGAAGCGCAAAAATGGGTGAACATGGTTTTGAAGTTCAAAGTGCAAGCGAAACAACTGGGTTCTTCATTCAAAGTGGAGCGCAACTGGTGTGACTTTCACTTCGAGTGCTACAACAAAGGGACTTCACTTCAGAAGTGGCTAAAGTGAACAATGAGATTACAAATCAATGGTAAGCGAAAAACTGGACTTTCACTTTCAAATGGCTAAATGGAACAACTGGAGTGACTTTCACTTTCAGAAGTGGCTAAAGCGAAACAAAACTGGGTGTGACTTCACCTTTCAGAAAGTGGCTAAAAGCGTAACAAGACTAGGGTGTGACTTTCACTTTCAGAAGTGGCTAAAGCAGATACTTACCTCGTGTGGACTTCATCTTTCAGAGGATGGCCTAAAGGCGAAAACAAACTGGGTGTGACTTTCACTTTAAGTAGTGGCTTAAGTCGGAATCTTACTGGTCACTCTTTCACGTTCAGAAGTGGCTAAGCGAAACAAACTGGGTGTCACTTTCACTTTCAGAAGTGGCCAAAGCGAAACAAAAAGCAAAATAAAATCCCCTACAATGCCTTGCCAAAGCGCAGTGTTGTGGAGGATCCTTGGTGGGCTGTTGGACTCTGACCACTCACCTTTTCTTCTCTGCCAGGTCTGTGATCCTCTTCACTGTGTCTTTGTCTTTCTTCACCGTCTCCACTGAAACAACACAACATGATGCAACGTCATGTACATACTACAACAGTAACTACTAGCGTGGAGTGTTGGCCTAGAGAGAGGTAACGCGTCCGCCTTGGAAGCGAGAGAATCTGAGCGCGCCGGTTCGAATCACAGCTCAGCCGCCGATATTTTCTCCCCCTCCACTAGACCTTGAGTGGTGGTCTGGACGCTAGTCATTCGGATGAGACAATAAACCGAGGTCCCGTGTGCAGCATGCGTTTAGCTCACATAAAAGAACCCATGGCAACAAAAGGGTTGTCCCTGGCAAAATTCTGTAAAAAAAAAAATCCACTTCAATAGGAAAAACAAATAAAACTGCACGCAAGAAAAAATACAAAAAAAATTGGTGGCGCTGTAGTATAGCGACGTGCTCTCCCTGCGTAGAGCAGCCCAAATTTCACACAGAGAAATCTGTTGTGATAAAAAGAAATACAAATACAAATGCAAATACAAATACTACTGATACTGATAACGGTAATAATAATAATAACAACAACAACAGCAACAACAACAAAATAATAATAATAACAATTATAATAATAATAACATCGGGTGATAATAATACTACCACTACTACTGACACTACTACTACTACTACTACTGCTGCTGCTGCTGCTACAACCACTACTGTTCATAATAATCATAATCATACTACTACTAATAGTAATAATACTAATAAGGAATTTACATATTGCTTAATCTTTTCATGGACCACCGGTGTTCTGCACGCATGCAACGAATCTGGCCTCACCATCAGCCTGAAGAAAACAGAAGTGATGGGACAGGGCACTGACTCACCTCCAATCAGCCACATCGGGAGCCATGATCTCAACTCTGGTGACCGTTTTCTGTATCTGAGATCAACAATAACCTCAAGTCTTTCTCTCCAGCCAGAGACCAATTCAAGAACTGCGAAGGCCGGTGCGGTCAATGTCCGAACTTCACATGAGGGTGTGGTCAAACAAAAACTTGATGGAGAACACCAAGATGCAGGTGCAAAGAGCTTGCATTCTAAGCACCCTACTCTACTCCAGTGAAACATGGACCACATATTCCGCCCAAGAGAAGAGACTGAACAGTTTCCATCTCCGATGCCTCAGACACAGTCCTAGAATCCAATGGCAGAACAAGATCCCAAACACTGAAGTGCTTCAGAGTGCAGGCTTGTCTTCGCCCTTCTGAGTCAACGCAGTCTTCACTGGTTCGGTCATGTTCGCCAAATGGTTGAAGGCCACACTCCAAAAGATCTGCTGTACGGAAACTATCAGATGAATCAAGATCTCACGGCCGCCCCCGATTGAGATTCAAAGACGCATGCAAATGGGACCTGAAAAGTACAGGTGCTGATGTGCTGTCCGGGGAAAGCCTTGCAGACTCATGAGGAACCTGGAAATCTGACATTCAGAGAGGGGTGAATGAAACAAGCAGAGAGAAGCCGCACTGACTCGCTGAGGAGAAAAAGAGCCACACGCAAGTCAAGTTCTGTAAATCAAGCAGCATCCACCTACAACTGTCCCACATGCGGTAGAAATTGCCATTCCAGCATCGGTCTTCACAGCCACAGCAGGAAGTGCAACGCCGGGCAGTGACTACAATATGTCAATCATATTTTCCATTCATTTTCCTTCGAAAACATACACTTTTACATACTTTTGAGTATCATTTCAATTTTTGTGATTTTTGTTTTTAATTTTAGAGGTTGATGACATATTTGCAAAAATTGTAGTTCTGAAAGTCAAAGGGTTAATAAACCCCTCACTTTCTCTTGTTCTACAAAAAAACCATCACACATGGTGTGTGTGTGTGTGTGTGTGTGTGTGTGTATGCATCTGTGTGTCCTTGCGTGCGTGCATACGTGTATGTGTCGTGTCTGCAA
This sequence comes from Babylonia areolata, assembly GCF_041734735.1. Classification (NCBI taxonomy): domain Eukaryota; kingdom Metazoa; phylum Mollusca; class Gastropoda; order Neogastropoda; family Buccinidae; genus Babylonia; species Babylonia areolata. The sequence goes on from NC_134887.1 coordinate 9,235,182, forward strand.
AGTATGTACATATACTTTTTCTCTTTTTTATTTCAATCACAGCTGAGTCTGATAATGATGATGATAAAGTTTCTTCACAACACAGTACACTCACAGATAAAATCAGCCGGGTTGTAGTGTGGTTCACAGAAAAGGTCCAACTCCTCAAAGAAATCCAAAGTTTTCGCTCCATCTCCAAAGTAAGCTATCTGCAAAACATCACAAATACAATGTTGCAGCCCTTTCAGTTCAGATACTCTTACAGAACACATTGTCAGACACTCTTACAGTACACACTTTTGTCGCCCCTTTCAGTTCAGAAACTCTTACAGTACACACTTTTGTTGCCCCTTTCAGTTCAGAAACTCTTACAGTACACACTTTTGTTGCCCCTTTCAGTTCAGAAACTCTTACAGTACACACTTTTGTCGCCTCTTTCAGTTCAGAAACTCTTACAGTACACACTTCTGTTGCCCCTTTCAGTTCAAACTCTTACAGTACACACTTCTGTTGCCCCTTTCAGTTCAGAAACTCTTACAGTACACACTTTTGTTGCCCCTTTCAGTTCAGAAACTCTTACAGTACACGCTTTTGTCGCCCCTTTCAGTTCAGAAACTCTTACAGTACACACTTTTGTTGCCCCTTTCAGTTCAGAAACTCTTACAGTACACACTTTTGTCGCCCCTTTCAGTTCAGAAACTCTTACAGTACACACTTCTGTTGCCCCTTTCAGTTCAGAAACTCTTACAGTACACACTTCTGTTGCACCTTTCAGTTTAGAAACTACTGTTGTCGCCCCTTTCAGCTCAGAAACTCTTACAGTACACACTTTTGTTGCCCCTTTCAGTTCAGAAACTCTTACAGTACACACTTTTGTCGCCCCTTTCAGTTCAGAAACTCTTACAGTACACGCTTTTGTCGCCCCTTTCAGCTCAGAAACTCTTACAGCACAAACTGTCATTGCTACTTTCAGTTCAAACTCTCTCACAGTGCACAATGCACAGGGATGGCTTTCACTTCTCCAGCTGTACTACAAACCTGAAATTCACTGTCTTTTTCAGTTCGTCACAGTCGCTCCCTCTAACTGAGGGAACAAAACAAAGCAAACAAACAACAACAAAAACATACAGCCCCCCAGCAACAAACAAACAAAACAACAGAACTGACCCGGCCCTCGGCCATGAGCAAGAGGTGTGTGAACATGTGGAAGATCTGGCTGGACGGCTGGTGGATGGTCACCACCACCGCCTTCCCCGACTGCTCCGTGAACCGCTTCAGCAGCAGCATCAGCATGTAGGCCGTGCTGGAGTCCAGACCTGACGTGGGCTCCTGGGGCACGGCAAGCAGAGGATTATACAGAATTATAAAACAATATATACTGTATAACTATTTTTGTCACAACAGATTTCTGTGTGAAATTTGGTCTACTCTTCCCAGGGAGAGCGCGTCACTACACTGACAGCGCCACCCTTTTTTTTTCACAAATTTTTTTCTGCCTGCAGTTTTATTTGTTTTCCTATCGAAGAGGATTTTTTTTTTTACAGAATTTTGCCAGGGACAACCCTTTTGTTGCCATGGGTTCTTTTACATGTGCTAAATGCATGCTGCACACCAGACCTCAATTTATCGTTTCATCTGAATGACCACTACTCAAGGTCTAGTGGAGGGGGGAAAAATACTGACGACTGCTACTGATGATTGCTGGTGTGATTCAAACCAGTGCGCAAAGATTCTCTCGCTTCCTAGGCGGACGTGTGTTACCTCCAGGCTAACACTCCATATAATCATATATATGTATATGTTACATGACTGTCTGAGTGCGTATGTGTTTCAGTTTCAGTTTCAGTTTCTCAAGGGGGCGTCACTGCGTTCGGACAAATCCATATACGCAGCACCACATCTGCTTGGCAGATGCCTGACAGCAGCATAACCCAACGCGCTTAGTCAGGCTTTGAGTGCATGCTTATAGTATACCTATCAGTGTGGATTTCTTTTCACATAATTGCCAGAGGACAACACTCTCATTGCCATGGGTTCTTTTTCAGGGCACCAAGTGTGTGCCGTGTATGTGTGCGTGCCTGAAATCTAACTGAATGACACAGGAAACAAATGATGAGTGCCCAATGGCAGCCGTCAGTCAGCTCTTAGCCAGGTAGGCAGCCTGTTGTGCAAATGACCCCGAGTTAGTAAAGCGCTTAGAGCTTGGTCTGCGACTGAGGATGGGTGCTATATAAATATCCATATCATTCATTCATAAATCTATAGATATCTATTGATATAATATATCCATATAAATCTACAGATACCCATCCAAAGGAAGGAGGTGGCAGAAAGGCTGAGACACTCACCTGTCAATACAGAGAGTCTGGGTTTGAATCCAGCTCTTGCCCTTTCTTCCAAGTTTGACTGGAAAATCAAACGGACCTTCTAGCCATTTGGATGAGACGATATATAAACCGAGGTCCCATGTGCAGCACGCATTTGGCGCACTGAAAAAGAACCCATGGCAACGAGAGTGTTGTCCTCTGGCAGAATTCTGTAGAAGAAATCCACTCTGATAGGAACAGAAACATGTAAGCATGCACTCTTGGCCTGACTAAGCACCCTGGGTTATGCCGCTGGTCAGGCATCTGCCTAGGAGTTGTGGTGTAGCGTATAAGGATTCATCCGAATGCAGTGACGCCTCCTTGAGAACTGAAACTGTAACTATCTATCTGTCTATATAGTTAAGGTCAAATCCCATCTAAGGGCGACTACTGTGAAAACAAACCTTGCACTGTAACGAAAAACCAGTCTTTTTGATATCAAGATGCATTGAAATATTCAACACAAAGTATTCCTAAGTGGATGCCTTAAGGCCAAAAAAAAAACAACCGAATTTTTTAATGGTAGTCTTTTTGACTATTTTCATTAGAGTCCACTTTTTCAGCTGTTATTCTTATTCAGTTTACTTGTCAACAAATAAAGATTAAAAGTGGATCCCTGGTCGTGCAGTTCTGAAACGCTAGAGCTGACAAGAAAGCTGCAAAAGGCAAAAACATTATGGCGACCAACCT
>NC_134887.1:9243216-9253216 GCF_041734735.1 Babylonia areolata
CAAGTTTAGAGAATACAAAAAATATAAATATAACAGTAAATGCAGTTTGCATATAATTAGGCTTCTTTTTTTATTTTTTTGTGCCCATCCCAGAGGTGCAATATTGTTTTAAACACGATGACTGGAAAGAACTGAATTTTTCCTATTTTTATGCCAAATTTAGTGTCAACTGACAAAGTATTTGCAGAGAAAATGTCAATGTTAAAGTTTACCATGGACACACAGACACACACACACACACACACAGAGACAACCGAACACCAGGTTAAAACATAGACTCACTTTGTTTACACAAATGATTCAAAGAGAGAGAGAGAGAGAGAGAGAGAGAGAAAACAATAAAAAAACCACATCAACACAGACACAGATAATGGAAAGCAATTAACATCCCCAGACCATCAAAACGGGAGACCCCATCAAAACACCCAATAAAGTTTGGTGACCTGATTAACCCCTTCAACTGCTGCCGACAAGTATGCTTGTCAGTGAAAGGGCTTTGCCCAACTGAGATATATATATATATATATATATATATATATATATATATATATATATATATATATATGTATATATATGATAGTCAGTCGTGTCCGACTATGACCATCAGAACAGCAGAGGAGGCAACTGCTGTTCCGACTATTTGGGCTAGAATTTGATTATAGTGGAGAGTGTCTTGCCCAAGTTACATCCCCACTCTCTCGGCCAAGAGGGTTTTAGGACAGTCAGCGCTGGGATGGTTCCCAAAGGCCAACTAGATAACAGGTCAGTATATTGGTCAACAGTCTTTGTCTGGACTTCTGCCTCCTCTTGGGGATTTGCCAGAAAAGTCAACTACACCACTGACAGGTGCAGAACAAAACTAGCAACTGCGTTTCAAAAATCCACGCCACACTTGTCTCGTTTCACCATGGTTCAGCAGTCAAGGGCTTAACGCAAGACAGAACTTTTATGTTGAAAACACTGACAGCATCACACTCATTTCCCACAAAATCACGTTGTTTGCGAGTCAACAGGGTTAACTTTTAGCCTTTTAACTTTTAAGTTTTTCTCAATCCAAGCCTTATTTACTTGATAACCTTTTTTCATTTGATTCATTCTAGAAATCTGCTTTTTAATTTTCAATTATGAACACAATCGGATGTTTTTCCGTTGACAGAGAGCTGTAAAAAAAAAAGTTTTAAAGGTATGTTTATATTCAAGTGGACGATGTGAGGCGCTTTGAGCAGCACTGGTACTGGATATAGCACCATAAAAAAACATTATGTATTCTTATTATCATGATTAAAAGTTCTTTATGATTCATGCCCATCGGGGCAGGGAATTCACATCTTCGACATCTTGGGGCTAGGCAAAGGAAGGTGGTGCCTACCCCTCTCTCTCCTTCCCCCACTTTAACTTAACCTTCCCAAAACGAATTTGGTCAGGTACCCATTGACACCTGGGTGGAGTGAGGAAAATTGGTGTGGTGCCTTTCCCAAGGATACAAGTTTCAACACCGGTGAAATGCCAACCCCTATCAAGTGTTTTGTAGGAACAATCAGGAAATTTAGTAGGGACACTTCAAATCTGGTAAGAACACTCGCACTACAACTCCAACTTGATTTAGGCACATTCTCTCTTGTTCGGGCAAACGATTGAGCTGATCGGACCTCTCAATGCTGTTTGAATGTATACACAGATGCTTTATCCAGTAAAGGATTCATGAGGAGAAGAAAAAAATAGATTAAAAAATTGTTAAAAAGTGTTCCATATTAAACATTATATATATATATATATATATATATATGCTTGCGAGAGAGAAAAAAAAAGGAAATGTGAGCAGGACTGAACTGTGCATGTTCAGTTCTGAAGCAAGCAGACCAGTCCCCACTGCTGTGGCACATCTGATGTCATTTGACAATGTTGGCAATGTTGTTGCTTTCTTCTTCGTGCCATAAATAGACGTGATTGTATTGGACATAATAACGCTGTTTAAATATTTTTTGTATGTTTTATTAAGTCTCGATTATTATTTTATTTTGGCGGTAAAGGAGACGTTGCCATCGCTTCAAGCACATCATCGTAACACATGGTAGATCTCTAGATCTGCACGAACCAGTCTACAACGGGATGACGAAGAAACAATCGATTCAATTTTTCTTTTATGTTCATTCCAGTTAATTCAGTGTCCACTTTAGGGTATTCAAATGCAGTAAACATGTCAATGGTGAAGTTAGAATCACTGTATGTGTTCTGTCCAGAATTTGTATTTCTTTCCTTTTAATTGTGAACAAGAAAAACAAGGTCATGTCTTCTCAACAAACAATCTACCTTCCAGCAAGTCAGTGGAAAGCAGATTTTAGAATTTTCGGATTTCAGAACAAATCTAACGAAACAAAACCGCTAATGATACAGAAATACAGCTTAATTCATGAGACTTACAACCTATTATTAGTATGACTGTGAGATTGTTTTTCATACTATGTTTAAGCCAAATTTGGTATTCACAAAGTATTTCCAGAGAAAATGGCCATGTTAAAGTTTACCACGGACACGCACACACACACACACAACTGAACATCGGGTTAAAACAGACTCACTTTGTTTACACAAGTGAGTCAAAAAAGCTACAAGATTATGTCGGATTATGCTGGGCACAGTTGGTGGTGGCAGGTAGTGGGCGGGTGGGAGGGGGAGGGAGGATTTGATATAGGGGTGGGTAAGCAGGGGGTCAAGATGAGGGATGCAGGTTATGGTACACCTGTACCAATGGGCCAGATGGTCAGTCGATACCACTGATCTAAAATGAGATCAGTGGTTGATACCCGTTGATTCTGAAACTAAACCAGCATATCTCTGTATGTTCATCAGCTGTAGATTGTTGGGCATGGTGTCTGTAAGACTGCAATTTATTGCATGTATCGTCTGTGGGGGAGGTGGGGGGGGGGCAGCTTAAAATAAGTGACTCTAATCTGAACTGAACAAAACGCGGGCACAGTTCAAAATATGTAACTGTAAGTGTGATCCGAGTTTTCAGTTTCAGTTCCTCAAGGAGGCGTCACTGCGTTCAGACGACGAATCCATATACACTACATCACACCTGCAAGGCAGATGCCTGACAGCAGCATAACCCAACACATTTGTCAGGCCATGTCAATGCAAACGTGTATATATCTGTGCATCAAGATGAACAAGAAAAACATCTTGATGCAGGCCCAGCTGCGCTGGGCAGGCCATGTAGTTCGCATGCCAGACCACCAGCTCCCCAAGAAACTGCTGTATGGTGAACTCCAACATGGCAAGCGCTCCCATGGAGGCCAAAAGAAGCGCTTCAAAGACACTCTGAAAGCTTCTCTGATGGCCTTTAACATCAGCCACGACACATGGGAGCTGAATGCAATGGACAGACCAAAGTGGCGTTCAGCTGTCCACAAAGGCGCCAAATCCTGTGAGGCCAACAGAATCGCTGCAGCAGAGCAACGCAGACAGGCCAGGAAAAGCAGGGCCAGGAAGTCCCCGACAGCCGCCACCATCCTCTGTCCACACTGCTTCAGAACCTTCCGGGCGCAAATTGGCCTGACCAGTCATCTGCGCACCCACAGAGCCCAACCCACCCACCCCCAGGATGACTAGATGGTCCTCGTCGATCCTGACGGACGAACCACCACCATATCTGCGCACCAATCTGAGTGGTTTTCTTTTGCAGAATTTCGCCAGAGCACAACACTTTTCGTGTCATGGGTTCTTTTTCCATGCACCAAGTGCATGCTGCACACCGGACCTCAGTTTACTGTCTCATCTTAACTCTCTCCATACGAATGGCAAAAGAGACGACGTTAACAGCGTTTCACCCCAATTACCATCATCAAAATATTGCAAGTGGAAGGCTCTTATACTGAACACGTGAATGTTGACAAAGAATACAACAATTCTGATGACGGAAGCTAAAGGTTGGGTCATTCAGACACCCACTGAACATCCGAGGGGTCTGTGTAGAGGAGAAGAGAGGACTGGCCGTACTGAGTGAGTTAATGGCCAGGTGCTCAGTTTGATTTCCCAGTCAGTAGAGGCTGGAGCAGGATTCGAATGAGAATGAAGCATCTGAACCCCTCTGCCACCTTGCTTCTGTCATCTGAACCAAGGACTGGTTGGAAGAATGGGCCATGCCCAAAATCTTAATCCTTGAATAAAAAAACGTTTTGAGCTCTGAGCTCTGAACTCAACTTTGCATGAAGACAGTCCAAAATATGAAAACTGTAATCTGAACTGAACTTTACATGAAGACAGTACAAAATATGAAAACTGTAATCCGAACTCAACTTTACATGAAGACAGTACAAAATATGAAAACTGTAATCCGAACTCAACTTTACATGAAGACAGTTCAAAATATGAAAACTGTAATCCGAACTCAACTTTACATGAAGACAGTACAAAATATGAAAACTGTAATCTGAACTCAACAGAACAGGGACGATTCAAAATGCGTAACTGTAATCTGAACTTTGTCAAAACACAGACAGGTAAAAAATAATAATTCACTGTCACATAAACTCCTTGTGACAGGGGAACAGGTTTTGATTACTGGAAATGCAGCATGTGCTGTTGGACTGGTTAATATTATACAATTAACAAGCATGAAAAGGGAAACTGTTATCACAGAGCATTAACAGATGAGGACAACAACAACAACAACAACAAAAAGATAATGGCAGCTGGGCACACTGAAATAAAATAAAACAATGCAGCTTGACCTTTTTTTTTTAATTCTTTTTTTTTTTGTGTGTTTGTAAAATGGTTCAAATGCACAAGAGCTAGGCATATTTTTGAAAAAAAAAAATACAGCTTTTTTTCTTTTGTGTGTGTGTGTATGTAGTAACTGGTTCAAAGACAAACGCACATGAAGCTTGCTGGATACACATGAGATAGTGGCATGGTATGAGTAATCTTATCAATAATATCATTATTATTATTATTATTACTTGTTATCATTATCGTCATTCTTCTTCACACGTAACTCAAAACAGTAGGTGGGGGAGTGAGGAAAGCGAGGTTTGGAGGACATGAGGGGATGGGGGGTCGAGGGGTGGGGGGTGTCAGCACTTTTTACTTCCCCCACCCGCCCCCTGGAGAGCTCATGGTGTTTCTACGATTGTAAGAGGGATGTTCCCATTTCTGACCAAACAAGGAAACAAAGGAAGTGCCTGGTGTCTCTTGGGGTCTGGCTCGATGCCAGAATAGATTAACTCCTTAACTTTTGAATCTACACTACAATACTATATATATCATAATACAAAACAATACAACACAATACAAAATGATGCAATGCAATAAAACACCACACTACACAATGTTATAGAATACATTAAAATGCAATGCAGTGTGATACAATACCATATGATATAATTCAATACTTCTTCGTTTGTGGGCTGCAACTCCCATGTTCACTCACGTGAACACGAGTGGGGCTTTTATGGGTATGGCCGTTGTTAGCCTGCCATGTAGGCAGCCATACTCTGTTTTCGGGAGTAATTCAATACAATACAATGCAATACAACAAAACACAACACAACACAATATTACAATAAAATAAGATACGGAACATGGTACGATACAATATGATAAACACAAGACGCAACATAATACAATCATACTCCCCCCCAACCCCCCAGGCTGCTGCACTTACACACCAGGTTTCCCGCAGGGTCATCTTCTTCTTCTTCTGCGTTCACTTGTATGCACACAAGTGGGATTTTACGTGTATGACCGTTTTACCCCGCCATGTAGGCAGCCATACTCCGTTTTTGGGGGTGTGCATGCTGGGTATGTTCTTGTTTCTATAACCCACCGAACGCTGATATGGATTACAGGATCTTTAACGTGCATATTTGATCTTCTGCTTGCATATACACACGAAGGGGGTTCAGGCACTAGCAGGTCTGCACATATGTTGACCTGGGAGATCGTAAAAATCTCCACCCCTTACCCACCAGGCGCTGTCACCGTGATTCGAACCCAGGACCCTCAGATTGACAGTCCAACGCTTTAACCACTCGGCTTTTGCGCCCATCCCGCAGGGTCATCAGGCAAGACACAACACAACACAATCATACTCTCCACTTACATACAAGGTTTCCCACACAGTCATCATGCAAGACACAACACAACACAATCATACTCTCCACTTACATACAAGGTTTCCCACACGGTCATCTGGCAAGACACAACACAACACAATCATACTCTCCACTTACATACAAGGTTTCCCACACAGTCATCATGCAAGACACAACACAACACAATCATACTTCCCACTTACATACCAGGTTTCCCACAGGGTCATCAGGCAAGACACAACACAACACAATCATACTCTCCACTTACATACAAGGTTTCCCACACGGTCATCATGCAAGACACAACACAACACAATCATACTCTCCACTTACATACAAGGTTTCCCACACGGTCATCATGCAAGACACAACACAACACAATCATACTCCCCACTTACATACAAGGTTTCCCACACGGTCATCTGGCAAGACACAACACAACACAATCATACTCTCCACTTACATACAAGGTTTCCCACACGGTCATCATGCAAGACACAACACAACACAATCATACTCTCCACTTACATACAAGGTTTCCCACAGGGTATTCATGCAAGACACAACACAATACAATCCTACACTCCCCACTTACATACCAGGTTTCCCACACGGTCATCTGGCAAGACACAACACAACACAACACAATCATACTCCCCACTTACATACCAGGTTTCCCACAGGGTCATCAGGCAAGACACAACACAACACAACACAATCACACTCCCCACTTACATACCAGGTTTCCCACACGGTCATCAGGCAAGACACAACACAACACAACACAATCATACTCCCCACTTACATACAAGGTTTCCCACAGGGTCATCAGGCAAGACACAACACAACACAATCATACTCCCCACTTACATACAAGGTTTCCCACAGGGTCATCAGGCAAGACACAACACAACACAATCACACTCCCCACTTACATATCAGGTTTCCCACAGGGTCATCAGGCAAGACACAACACAACACAATCATACTCTCCACTTACATACCAGGTTTCCCACAGGGTCATCAGGCAAGACACAACACAACACAATCACACTCCCCACTTACATACCAGGTTTCCCACAGGGTCATCAGGCAAGACACAACACAACACAATCATACTCCCCACTTACATACAAGGTTTCCCACAGGGTCATCAGGCAAGACACAACACAACACAACACAATCATACTCCCCACTTACATACCAGGTTTCCCACCAGGTCATCATGCAAGACACAACACAACACAATCATACTCCCCACTTACATACAAGGTTTCCCACACGGTCATCATGCAAGACACAACACAACACAATCATACTCCCCACTTACATACAAGGTTTCCCACACGGTCATCATGCAAGACACAACACAACACAATCATACTCCCCACTTACATGCAAGGTTTCCCACACGGTCATCAGGCAAGACACAACACAAAACAATCACACTCCCCACTTACATACAAGAATTCCCACAGGGTATTCATGCAAGACACGACACAACACAAAACAATCACACTCCCCACTTACATACAAGGTTTCCCACAGGGTATTCATGCAAGACACAACACAATACAATCCTACACTGCACTTACATACAAGGTTTCCCACAGGGTCATCAGGCAAGACACAACACAACACAATCATACTCCCCACTTACATACAAGGTTTCCCACAGGGTCATCAGGCAAGACACAACACAATACAATCATACACTGCACTTACATACAAGGTTTCCCACAGGGTCATCAGGCAAGACACAACACAACACAACACAATCATACTCCCCACTTACATACAAGGTTTCCCACAGGGTCATCAGGCAAGACACAACACAACACAACACAATCATACTCCCCACTTACATACAAGGTTTCCCACAGGGTCATCAGGCAAGACACAACACAACACAATCACACTCCCCACTTACATACAAGGTTTCCCACAGGGTCATCAGGCAAGACACAACACAATACAATCATACTCCCCACTTACATACAAGGTTTCCCACAGGGTATTCATGCAAGACACAACACAATACAATCCTACACTGCACTTACATACAAGGTTTCCCACAGGGTCAGCTTGGACAGAAAGATGTCCTGCTGCAGCACATAGCACATCCGCTTGCGGACCTTCTTCGTCAGGGGCTGCCCGTCCAGCGTGACCTCCCCTGACTCCACAGGGATGCGGCCCCCTAGGGTGTTCAGCAGCGTCGTCTTCCCGGAACCTGTGGGAACAGGAGGTTGTACACGATACAAGAAAAGTTTAGCAGCATTATCTTCCTCAAGAATACTTTAGCAGTGTATTGTATTGAATTGTATTGTATTAGTCTATTACTCTTTTTTGTCACAACAGATTTCCCTGTGTGAAATTCGGGCTGCTCTCCCCAGGGAGAGCGCATCGCTACCCTGAGAGTGCCACCCATTCTTTTTGTATTTTTTCCTGCCTGCAGTTTTTTTGTATGTTTTCCTATCGAAGTGGATTTTTCTACAGAATTTTGCCAGGGACTACCCTTTTGGTGCCGTGGGTTCTTTTACGTGCGCTAAGTGCATGCTGCACATGGGACCTCGGTTTATCATCTCATCCAAATGATTAGCATCCAGACTACCACTCAAGGTCTAGAGGAGGAGGAGAAAATACTGGCGTCTCTGCCGGGATTCGAACCAGTGTGCTCAGATTCTCTCGCTTCCTAGGGGGACGTGTTACCTCTAGGCCATCACTCCACACTCACAATACAACAAACGACTGTGTCATCTTTGCCAAGTCTGCGGGAGCAGGAGAATGTACACAAATACTTAAGCAGTGTTCTATATGGATAAGGTACACAATACAAGAATACTTTAACAGCGTTATCTTCCTCAAACCTGTGGGATCAGGTGATTTGTTTATGATACAAGAATACATCACCAGTGCTGTCTTTGCTGTGCCAGAAGGAGCATGAGGTTGTACATGATACAATGATACTTCAGTGGTGTCGTCTTTGCAAAGCATGAAGGAGCATGAGAATGTACACAAAGACTTTTACAAGTGTCATCTTTGCTGAGCCTGTAGGAACAGGAGAATGTACACAATACAAGAATACTTCAGCAGCGTCATCTTCACCGCACCGAACCTGTTGGAGCAGGAGGGAAGTAAATGATACAAGAATACTTTAGCAGCGTCATCCTTCCCGAGCCTGCAGTACAAGATACAAGAATACTTTATCATCACAGACACACACACATGTGTACACACATGAAACGTGCACATCTACGCATGAACTAATGCATGCGCACACACAATCTATAAAACACACACACTCAAGCGCCCACACATGCATATAACACAGATGTTGCATTGCTGCTTACATCCACACAAAACTGCAGAAGACAAAACCCATGACATGGGACACAGATCACACTCTGGCCCCAGTTTTTCATTGAAGAAGGAGCCCATAGCATAACACCCCCCCCCCCCCCCAACCCCCCACCCCACCCCCACAACATACTTTTTGCTTCCAACCAGAACTGCACCCCAAACAACCTCCCTGAGTCTGAGTCCATGTCATAAACCACCAGAGATATTCTTCCATGATTTCCCTGTCTTGTGGTTTGAATGACTTGTATTCTCAAAACAGAACATCGTGGGGTTAGTATGGTGAAAGGGGGCAGGGGGAGGGCAGAATGTTAGTTTACTATGAAGGTTATGTCATAATTCTTTTTTTTTTTTTTTCTTAGATTTGTGCACCTCCTCTTTCATGTGCTTCTTTTTTTTTCTTTCTTTTTTTGTATATCTATGTGATGTAATATTAATAATTGTGTAAATTATTTTCAGATGTCCCCTCCTTCCATTCTCGTTTTTTGTTCATTCATATCTATTTCTCACTTCATACCGCGAGTTTGATGCATGGCCCATTGACTGTG
>NC_134887.1:9255716-9290716 GCF_041734735.1 Babylonia areolata
TGTGTGTGTGTGTATGTGTGTGTGTGTGTGTGTGTGTGTGTGTGTGCATATGTGTGTCTGTGTGTCTGTCTGCTTGTGTACCTGTGTGTGTGTGTGTGTGTGTGTGCTTGTGAGTGAGTCTGTGTGTGTGCATGCATGCATGCGTACATGCATGTGTGTGAGTGTACATGTGTGTGTGTGTGTTTGCGCTTGTGTATGCATGCATGCATGTGTGTGTGCGTGTGTATGTGTGTGTGTGTGTGCATTAGCACACACACACACACACACAAAAGCTCTTTCTCTTTTTGTCTGAAATGTCAAAGGGGGTGTGGTATTGGATTGTGACAGTTTGTTTCTGTTTGTTTTCACTTCTTCTTTTTTTCCTTTTTTTTTTTTCAACCATGGATGCATGTGTACATTATTAAGGGTCTGGATGGTTGCTGTTATTTTTAATGCGGAATAATCTATCAGACAATATAATATTCGATGAATTCGTGCCACGTGATAGGTCGGAGCGTTCATAAGGCATTCAGTACAAGCACTCCCCATCTGGAGGTCTTTCTCCCTCTCTTATCTTTCTCTGCCACATCAAGGGTGGAACTTTAACACATGCATACATATGCACCATCTCTCATTCTCTCTCTCTCTTTCTCACACACACACAGACACACACACACAGACACACACACACTCACACACATGGACACAGGCACAAACACACATGCACACACACACACACACACACATCTGCGCATATGAAAAGTGTGTACACATTGATATGTACACAGGCCAGCACACACACTCAAATTTATATATATATATTTTTTTTTTTTTTTTCCCACACTCACATAACTCACACACGCACATGATAAATCCTATGTATTGCATTGCTATTGACCTGATTTCACTCCTTTTTTTTTTAAAGTAATTGTTAGATATTTTAATAGTACCTTATTGTTTTCTAATCTACACAGAATTAACTCTGTCTCTGTCTCTGTCTCTCTCTCACATACAGGTACTAATACACACCTGCACTATACATGAACATGCGTGTGTGTGTGCATGTTTGAGGATGTGTGTGTGTGTGTGTGTGTGTGTGTGTGTGTGTGTGTGTGTGTGTATGAGTGAGTCTGTGTGTGTGTGTGTGTGTGTGTGAGAGAGAGAGTCTGTGTGCGTGTGCGTGTGTGTGTGTGTGTGTGCGTGCGCATGTTCATGTGTGTGTGCGTGCGTGCGTGTGTGTAAGTCTCAGTCTGAGTGTGCATGTGTTCATGTGTGTTCATGTGTGTGTGTTCGTGTGTGTATAAATGACAAACAGGAAAAAGAATGTGTTAATGGGTCTCTCTCTCTCTCTCTCTCTTTCACATGAACACACACACACACATCACACACATGCATATACGCGAGCACACACACACACACACACACACACACAAATCACAACAGTAATACAGCTTGCAATTTGGTTTTAACCTTTTGCTTAATTACACTACCTGAATATATTTAAGGTTTTATTTTTAATCACATATATATACATCATACTATAACAAACAGTGTGGCAGCTGAAAGTGCTAGATATTAATATGGCCATATGTCCCCGCCCCCCCCCCCCCCCCAACCTCCCTCCCCCCGCCCCACCCTAAAAAAAAATAAAACCAAACATGCTGCTGCCTGGCTTATCCAGTCACAATCAATACTGTGATTACTCAGGAGGCATTTTAAAGGGCAATGACCTCACGTTTGTTTCACACAAAGCGCGCTGGAAAAGGGCCAGAGCATAAACCACATCAGGTAACTAGTTTTAACAGGCACTGAGCGTCCTGTTTAGCTTTGCTGGCTTGGCTGTCAGCGCCAAGCTCTGGCACACTGGGGTCCTGAGTTTGAATCCCCCTGGAGCACTCACAGAATTTAAAATAAAAAATAAAATACAATAAAATAAACTGGCATTCTGGCTGCCCATCTTTTATTTCTTTCTTTCTTTCATTTGGGTGCTCCAGATTTTTGGACATTTTTGTTTTTCGATAGCTCAGTGACGATGAATGATGATGATTGGAAATGATGACAATGCTGCTATGGTGGCTCAGTTTGGTTAGGCTTGGGACTACCTGACAATACACAGATTTCTCTATGTGAAATTCGGGCTGCTCTCCCCAGGGAGAGCGCGTCGCTATACTACAGCGCCACCCTTTTTTTTTTTTTTTTTTCCTGCATGCAGTTTGTTTTTTTCCTATCGAAGTGGATTTTTCTTCAAAATTTTGCCAGGAACAACCCTTTTGTTGCCGTGGGTTCTTTTACGTGCGCGAAGCGCATGCTGCACACAGGACCTCGGTTTATCGTCTGATCTTAATGACCAGCGCCCAGACCACCACTCAAGGTATAGTGGAGGGGGAGAAAATATCGGCGGCTGAGCCGTGATTCGAACCAGCGCACTCAGATTTTCTCGCTTCCTAGTCGGACGCGTTACCTCTAGGCCATCACTCCACTGCCTGAGGACAACACTTACAAGTTGCCATGGGTTCTTTTACAGTGCGCCAAGAGTGTGCTGCACGCGGGACCTCAGCTTGTCGTCTCATTCGAATGACTCATCACTTCAGTCTTGGTTTTCAAGTCAAACTTGGGAGAAAGGGCCAGAGCAGGAATCGAACCAAGACCCCTCAAGGCCCTCTGTTATTGACAGACAAGCGCCTTAACCATTCTGTCACCTTGCTCCTCATGGTGTCAGTGCCCCCCCACCCCCACACCCACCCCCACCACGACAACCATCCTTGCTGGCCAGTCATCAGCTGTGGTGGATGGCGTTGACGTTAAGCCCAAATCTAACGCCAATCTCCACCACTGCCGGAACCAATGAGCCATCAGTTTGATTAGGCACGCCAGCAAAGTAATGCTCCGCATCACTCTGAGCAGATTACACACACGCTCGCACATGTATACCATTACTGTTAGGTTGGGTGTAAGTAAGTAAGTAAGTAAGTAAGTTAGTAAGTAAATCTCTTTTCTTTCTCCTTCTCTCTCTTTATCTTGTCTGTCTGTCTCCCTACCTTTCTGTCTCTGTCTGTCTCTTTGTCTTTCATTGTTTGTCTCTCTCTCTCTTTCTCGGTCTTTCACCCTCTCTGTTTCCCTCTGTCTCCATCTCTGTCTCTCTCTTTGCCTGCCTTTCTCCCACCCTGTCTCTCTCTCTCTCCCTGTCTCTCTCTCTCTCTGTAGGTCTATCTCTCCCCCTCTCTGTCCGTCCGTCCGTCTTTCTCACTCTGCCTGTCTGTATCTCTTTCTCTCTCTGCTTCTCTCTCTGTCTTGTCTTGTCGGCCTGCCTGTCTGTTGGTCTCCTTCCCCACATCCTCTCTCTCTCTCTGCCTGTATGTCTCTCTGTCTCTCCCTCTCTATCTCCCTCTATGCCTGTCTGTGTCTTTCTCTCTCTTGGGCTGCTCGTCTCTCTCTCTCCCTCTCTGTGTCTTGACCGGTCTATCTACCTGCATGTCCGTCTGTTGGCCTGCCTCTCTCTCCCTCCTCACTTTCTCTCCCTCTCTCTCTCCCCTTGCTCTCTCTCTCTCTCCCTCCCACCTCACTCTCTCTCTCCCTCCCCCTCGCTCTCTCTCTCTCTCCCTCTCTCGCCACTCGCTCTTTACCTCTCCCTCTCTCCCTTGCTGTTTCTCTCCCCCCTCACTCTCTCCCTCTCCCCCCCCCAGCTCTCTCTCCCCCCTCGCTCTCTACCTCTCCCTCTCTCCCTTGCTGTTTCTCTCCCCCCTTGCTCTCTCTGTCTCCCACTCTCTCTCTCCACCCCCCTCTCCCTCTCCCTCCCTCCCTTCACTCACCACTGGGCCCCATGACGGCCAGCACCTCCCCGCTGCCCACAATGCCGCTGATGTTGTGCAGGATGTGGGTGTTCTTGATGGAGACGTTGATGTCCCGGAACAGGAACTCCACCTCCCGCCGGACACCGCCCCCACCACCACCACCCCGGGTGGCCACATCCATGGGTCCCACCTCCCCTCCTCCTCCTCCTCCTCCGCCCAGCAGGGATGACCCTCCTCCCCCCTTCCCCTTCTTCCACATGCTGCTCGCTCCTCCTCCTCCCTCAAGGGATGCAGGAGGAGGTCAGAGGTCAAGGTTTGAGGGGTTTGTCGTGTCGTCAGTGGCGCTGGTGTGCTGGTAGTGGTGATGGTGATGGTGGTGGCGGTGGTGGTGGTGGAGGATTGTTCCTTGCTTCTTCTTCTTCTTCTTGTTCTTCTTTGCCCACACAGCCTCACTCGCCACTGTATAGAGGGGGAAACACAAAATATAAGCTTCGGTTTTAGTATCAGTCTCTCAAGGAGGCATCACTACATTCTGACAAATCCATATAGATAGACAGATAGACAGACAGATAAATAGACAGACAGATAGCTAGACAGATAGATATGCTGCACCACACCTGATAGGCAGATGCTGGACATGGGCAGCACAACCCGATGCCCGCAATCAGGTCATGCATTAGTATCAAGAGTAACAGAGCTGTGCCTGAGGGCAGCACTTAATTGCCAAGGGTTCCTTCTCAGTGTGACATGCCAGTGTCTCATCCAGGACGCTCAGTTTGATTTTCCACACTGGGGAGAAAGCACAAGACTGGGGATTTTAAACTGGGGCAGCCCTCTGATGAATGAGCAGCAGAAGAAGAAACCCAGACCTTCACGGACACGGTATTGGCAGATAAACGTCTTAACCACGCCACCACCTTCCTCCATAGACAAACACTGACAAACGACTCAGTCACAGACAGATATTGAACCCACCATAAAAAAAAAATCATTAAAAAAAAGAAAGAAAGAAAACAGAAAAGAAAAGAAAAGAAAAAAAAACACCACATAAAAATAACGTTACATACTCCTCTGGCACTTTAACTGCCAATCATTAAAATGACATTAACCCTTTCAGCCCTGACCATCGCTTTACCGGTGGTCGAGAAAAATGACACAATGCCTAGCTACCGGTTGAGCGGTGCGTAAACACTTGTGTTTTGCTATTGGTGGTCAGGGCATTCTTTTTATATCTGCTGTGACACATTAAATACCAATTATTTGCAAATTTTGGCTCAGGAGCTCAGGCAGAAGGGTTAAAATTGCTCAGGAACTCAGGGCTCAAAGGGTTAAATGATAGCAGGGTGGGAAAGGAAAAAACAACAACTGCAAGCGGCGTGCCTTGCAAAGTTTGTTGCTGAGCTGCCTTTGTTCCCTTCTGAGTTAGTTTCCTCTTTATTTTATGCCTCCTTCAACAACAAGAGGTGACTGACACGACCAGTGAGAGAGAGGGTCATCTGGTTCCAGTTCTACTCATGCTGCTTCATCATACGGTTTTGTGTGTGTGTGTGTGTGTGTGTTGTGGTAGAGAGAGATAAACGGGTTTCAAGCACTGACAAATGGCCATCATCAAATTGACTCTGACCTTTTCTTTTTTAACCCTTTTTGTGGGCTGTACTTCCCACATTTACTTGTATCTATGAGCTGGCTTGGCTCCTATGTGCACAGCTGTTTTTAAACCCCCACCCCCACCCCCCCCCTCCCTCCCAACCCTCACTACATACGCAGCCATATTCCATTTTTGAGGGGTGTGCATGCTGGGTACGTTCGTGTTTCCATTTCCCATCAAACAATGACACGGATGACAGGATCCTTAACCTGTGTGTTTGATGATCTGTGTAAGGTTCAGACACCAGCAGGTCCACATAAATGATCTGGGAGAATGGAATTACCTCCACTTGTAACCCACCGGACAGAGCCAGGGGCTGCACCCAGGGCTATCATGCGTGCTCAGCCATCACACATGTTGCTGATGATCCATGGCAAAATAAGCTGCCCTGTCAGACAGCCACGACTACTCCTACTACTCCTACTACTACTACCACTGTACTAGTGCTACTACTACAATTGTTGTCCAGCACCACAGATCCCACTGCTGCTGCTACTACTACTATCACTACTACTACTACCAACTATTACAAGTATTGTCCTGTGAGATAAATACCACTACTATTACTGCTACTTCTACTACTAGTCCTACAAGATAAATGCCATTACTACTACTACAACTACATCTACTACGATGACTACCACCACCACCACCTCTGCGACAACAGGGATGGTACAAAACACCAACCCCCCCCCCCCCCCCCCCCCCCCCCCCCCCATGCGATTCTGAACCTCTGCAGGTAATGAGGCTCAGAGGTTATCATCAACAAACATGCCAGAAGCTGCAATGGACACACACACACACACACACACACACACACACACGATGCATACTGTCATCACTCAGAGTATTTTTGTTTTTGTTGTGTTTTTTTTAAACCAAACTTCACCCAGTTATTTTCATTGTCTGATACCACACTTTATAAACAGACATTTAGGTTTACTGAAATGTTCACACACACACACACACACACTTTTACTCACTCACATGTAAGAAATCCCCCCCCCCACCCCCCCCCCCCCCCCACCCCCTCCCCAGCAGATTTGTTTCCCTCTTTCCTTGTATAGTATCACCTGTGGGGAAAAGACATCAAAACTAAAGAAAAAACGCAGGATTCAGGCACTAATCCCTCGCCCCTCCCCCCCCAAGCTCCTGCCTCTACAACCAATACAAACCATGAAATGAAGCAGTTTCAGTTTCTCAAGGAGGCATAACTGCATTCGGACAAGTCCATATTCGCCACACCACATCTGCCAGGCCGATGCCTGCCCAGGAGCATAACACAATGTGCTTAGTCAAGACCCGAGTGCGTGCACACATATTTGTGCACCTATCAGAGTCGAATTTTTCTACGCAATTCTGCCAGAGGACAACTCTTTACGTTGCCAAGGGTTCTTTTCCAGTGCGGCAAGGGCACACTGCACCTCGGGTTTATCGTCTCATCCAAACAACAAGACGCTCAGTTTGATTTTCTAGTCAAACTTGGGGGAAAGGGCGAGACCGGGGATTCAATCTCAAACCTACGGGCGCGATAGCCGAGTGGTTAAAGCGCTGGACTTTCAATCTGGGGCAGTATTCATGGGACAAGACAATTTGCCCATGGGCAACTTGCCCACGGCTGGGTAGGGACCCATGGGTAAGCCACAGGTCCGTGGGCAAAGTCAACGTGGTATTCACAACACAATTTGCAACCCAAGGGCAGCTACCCATCACCTATTTTTAAACTGCGAGGGATTCCCCGTTGTGGGCAAGCGCGCTGAACTATGGGCATGCGCGCTGAACTAATTGCAATCTCTTCCTGTCGAAAGCGAAAATGTCGACCAAAGCATCACTGAACGAGTCGAGTGGAGAGAAGAATAGGAAAGGAAATTGGACCCACGAGGAAACTATGGCACTGCTAGAGAAAATCCTCGAAAATAAACGCGTAATTATTTCATCGCTTTCTCCGGACATTACGGCAAAAAAGAAAGCCGAAGCGTGGGAAGCGATCGCGAGCAGTGTCAGCGAGGCGTCGATCAGTTTCCATGGTCGAACCACAAAAGAGGTGCGTGAGAAATTTCACGGGTTAAAAAAAAAATATCGAAAGCGTCAACAGCAAAGAAATCAAACTGGAGCAGGAGCAGTACCCCCAGACACCTACGATCATCTCATCGAGATGATTATTGGGAAGGATTCCCATTTGATTGACGGACTCAAAAAAAGTAAGTGGCCCATGTTATGTTTATTTAATATTTGCGCGTGCTTAATTAATTACAAGTTAAAGTTTTCAACTTAGTTTAAGTTTTGTGCGTGGCATGAGTGTCACTGGGTGTGTGTGTGTTGAGTACAGTTTTAATCAATGTATGCTCTTGAAATTTGATATCGATTTAGATCTAGTTGCCAGCAGTCGACTTACATTCAGAGTGGAATCGCAGAATGAGAATGAGAATCTGAATTTGTTTCATTACAAGTATTTGTGCTAGAGTCTAGATGCTAGCAATGGTTTGCGAGGAAACCGAAGGGCTTTCCCCCAAAATTTGGATTAGAGTTAGAGATGGGGAGCTACCTACACTGTCCTTATCCTGTTATGTTTTCTTTCAGTTATTTAATTCATGTTTAGTCAATTGTGCAAATTATGTATAATCTGAAATGTGTGTGTGTGTGTGTGTGTGTATGTGTGTGTGTGTTTGAGAATGTGTGTGTGTGTGTGTGCGCGTCAGTCCAAGTGTGTTGGTGTGATTAATTTTTTTTCTTGTGTGTGTATGTACATGAACTTTATATGAGGAGGTTCACGATGGCTTTCGTTTTCCAACATTGTTAATGTGTGTGTGCTTCTCTCTCAGTATATACTTTTATATATAGTTTATGAGGCGCCTGTTGCCCTTTGAGCCCTAATGAAGCACGGAAACAAAGGCAAAAATTTAGCATGACAAAACCACACATTTTACCTTAACCACAAACACTTTTTATGTGGCCCTGCATGTTTAACATATTTCTTACATTTTATACTAGTTATTTATTTAATGACTGAGTGCCAATGCTCAAGGCTTTATTACATTGAGTTCATGTAATAGTTATTAAACGTTGTATTAATTTCATATTACTAGTATCATTAGTTTTAAATTAATATTTGCAGTGAGGCAGCCACTTTCACTTTATTTCAATTCTCCCTTTATAAAAAGGAGATACAGTTACGATGGGAATGAGGCGGCACATTGTGTGTTCATCTCAGTATGTGTGTAAACAAAAAGATGTCACATTGCACTGAAAAATCTACAGAACTGATTGCTGTATAACAAGGAGAGGCAAGGTAAAGTCATTTTCCACAAGCAAGGAAGCATATGGTGCATTCTATTGACTAATGTAATAATTATGTAACAATAATTGCTCCGAAAATTTGGCTGGTTTATTTTTAGTGTGTAATTGTAAGTCTGATTAACAAGTTTTTACACTAACACTAGTGTTAAATTTAGCTATATGCGTTACTATGTGTTCATTGACAAGAGCCAAGAAGTTCTTGGTATTGAGGATGGGATGCGTGTTTGTGTTTCACTTTCATTAACAGTTTCAACAATGGTTATGCATGTTGATAATATTTCAGATGATGTTGGTGAGGTCATTTTCTTCCACAACGCTGAGTCAACATCTCTGTTGGCAGTGGCACCCTCTACAACTGCATGCCAGAATGAAGAAGCCACAGGTGATTACAACTCCATCATTTATGAGATGATATGCAGTTTATATCTGAGTACAGTGGAGGTATCATTATGACATAATCCTGAAACTGTTATTTGTGATGAGTTTCAACAAAGTGGCATCACTGTAATGAGATAAATCCATGTTTCAACATATATATACATACACTCTGCCACAAATGCTAAAAAAAAAAATCATGACTATGCATAATATATGCTTGACTTATGCAGTGACCCAATTTGTGCATAATATATGCTTGACTTATGCAGTGACCCAATGTGCGTTTATTATCCTTTGGCATGCATTTCTTCACATTAACACAAACAAGTAAACTTGAAACACAAGAGTTAAAAAATTCAGCAATTTATTCAGTCCTCATAAACATAAGTGCAGAAATATGTGGTGGTATACAATGTTGTTTTATTGAAAAACAAATACACATATAATTCTTTAAACAGGATATTGGTTTTCATCACTATTCCTACCAGTAAACATACACACACAGTAGCACAATCAAACTAGGGTGATTTGAAATCAGTTACCTTATTTTGTAACATGAAGTGGGGGCATCATAACAACATTCAAGCAGTATTCATTGACAAGAGCAAAGAAGTTCTTGGTATTGAGGATGGGATGTGTGTGTTTCACTTTCATTAACACTTTCAACAATGATTAAGAAAGATGTTTTCCCCAATATGTCATTGTAAAGAAATAAAATCATTATTAGTGTCATTTGTATCATTGATATTACTTGTTTGATTGTGTAAATTATATAGATCACTCAATTTTTTGTTTGTTTTGTTTTAAATGGTCCTATTGTTTTACAATGCAAGTAGATCAATCAATACTACAGGCCAAAAACATAATAATATACCATTTTAGACCTCCTTTTAATATTTTCTCTCTGCATGATAATCATGCAACGGCTGGCTCCCCTCAGCCCCCCCCCCCCCCTCTCTCTCTCTTCTCTCTCCTTTAAATTCAGAATGTGCTTTGTGCACAGTTCTACTTCTACACTTTGTCATGGGGCTAATTATTATCAGCTTGTTTAATTCATATATTTATATGATGAACCACTTTGACAGTAGTACAAGTAGGTAGTTCTAGAAGAAAGCTGTATGGATAGCTTAAAGTGCCTGGTGCATATAACCATCACATGAAATGCAAGTACAACATATATTACTTACAACTGACATTTTGTGTAAAAAAATGTACATGAGTACTCAACAAATTTTCTCAGTATCATCTATACATTGGTCATATTTCTAAAGTTACTTTATAATCAAGGAATTTTTCTTTTTCAGGGGATGTCGGCGAGACTTTTGTCAATGGAGCAACACATCAGTTGGCAGTGGCAACTTCTACAGCAGCCTGCCAGAATGACAAATCCGCAGGTGATTGAAACTTCTGCTGAACATTTCATTTTCATTGCAATTTCTTCTGATGTTGGCCCAACATTTTAATTTTATGAGTCTTGTAAAAACCACCTTAATTTTTTTCTTTAATCACTTGTTGGTTATCATCATCATTTTTATGGATGGGCAGGGCTCGTACCACTATCACCCACCTACCCTACAATCCTTAACTCTGTACACAACAAAACCGCATATGTGCAAATTAAAAAAAAAAGGGCAAAGATACAAGTGTATGCACACAATCAGGCTCAAATTTGAAGTATCAAGTATTATTAACAATACAACTATGAAATAATTGTGACATTGCAATAACCAAAGACACAAACAAATAAAACAAAAAACTTGTGCCAGATGCTTAATACTTTTCTTTCATTACCGCCAACATTCAAAGGAACAGACTATGAGAAAAATGTTAATTTATCTTCAGCTTTACTGAGCCCTTTCTAAATCTCAAATGTCCTGGTTCAGTCAAGGATACAAAGATTTCTCATTTCACCACTTTTGGGGCATGGAGGATACAATTATA
The DNA here is from genome assembly GCF_041734735.1 of Babylonia areolata. Taxonomy (NCBI): domain Eukaryota; kingdom Metazoa; phylum Mollusca; class Gastropoda; order Neogastropoda; family Buccinidae; genus Babylonia; species Babylonia areolata. Next base: position 9,266,751 of record NC_134887.1, read on the forward strand.
GAAAACAAAATTGAAACACACATCATCATTACGAACAGCAAAAATAGAAACTAAATAAACATTAACAAAGCAGTGTGCAAACACTACAATACTTCATACAACTTTGTTGAATTTTATAAATTTACTGCGATATTCTCACAAATGTACAACTGACGACTTTCTTTTCCAGGAAAAAGTGATGCAGTGCATCGGCTTCCAGCAACTGACACTTCTACATGTACTGGGGTCACTGGCAGCCTTGAAGAACCTTCATTCTGCACACTCCCCTTCTCAGGTGCATTTCTTGAAGTAACATGTTGTATAACATTAGCAATAATTATTTGATGCCAATAGCCGGATAAAAAAAACAACCCTGCAGGTGACTGTCGTTTTTTTTAGCCTGGTTGACTTAAGGATATATTGGTAAAGGAAGCGTAGAGTATAACGAAGTCAAATAGTGTCATTCAAGCTTTGGACTTCCATAGCATGTACATATCCTATTTCTCATCATTTTATATCAGCAGTGAAAGAGATAGTAGCTAAATCTGTGCCGCTTTACATGCTCTGTTGAGATTGTAAGCTCAGGTTTGATATTTCCTCAGGCAAAAAAAAAAAAAAATTGAAAGAAAAATTGGTGTGGCTACGGTAACCCAACCTACCCTAATTTTTAAGGCTAACCCTAACCTTTCATATGAAAACACACACACACACACACACACACACAAAATGAAATAAGATGAAATCGGAACCGGAAAGGTTGTGACAGGCGTTAGTGCAGTGAAACATGCAACACACTGGGTGGTGTTGAAAATCAGCACTGGGCGATTCTGCTAGAGCCCACATCCTCCGGGTCCCCCTTTTTTCTGACCAACCTCCCCCCCCCTCCCTCCATCATGTCTCACTTTGTCCTGAAAAAAGAAAGTTGTTTCCAACAAACCTACCCTATGGTTCTTTTGTTATTTTTCTCCATGTTACCATGACCACTGATTTTGTTAGTTTTTTTTTTGTTTTTTTCGTTAACCGTAACCCTAACATTTCTTCAGTGGGTTGCCTCCTAAGGGCTTGAAATCGAATCTGCCTGTGGACTGTGACATGTGGTATTGTGCGATGCATTCCATGGATGTGTGAGTTGAAAGGTCACGATGAGCGTTGAGGGAGTCAACACTAAACCAGCAAAAATAAAGGTAAAGTCGGTCCATATTGTATTTTTTCTGCTTTTTTTTTAAATTTGAAAGATGCAGGTGTTACGTGTATGGTCCTTTTCATTTGTCTCACAGGTGCTGTTCCTGCTGATGGTACCTCGTACATCGTAGTTGACACGGTGAACGTTGAGATGCCTTCAGTTGTTGCAGAGAGTGTGCAGTGCCCAGACAGGCCTGTGATGCCTCTGCCATCATCTCCGCTGCACTGCTCATCTGCCACCAAGAAACGCCGGGCTGAAAGCAAGCGAATGGAAGTGAACAAAAGGAGAAAACTAAATGATTCAGCAGAAAGATCTGCTATCATAGAATATTATCAAATGCAGATTGAAAAAGAAAAGGGGGTAGAAGAAAGGGAAATACGAAAAGAAGAAAGAGAAGCAGAGAGACAAAGACAAAGAGAAGAATGGGAAGTGGAGAGGGAAAGACAAAGGGAAGAATGGGAAGTGGAGAGGGAAAGACAAAGGGAAGAAAGAGCAAATGACAGACATCATCAGCTGATGGAAATGGGTGCTAGAATTCTTGCTGCTTGCACTGAAATACTAAAACAGAATGTTCTGAAGTGAGGGAAATAAGAAAAGAAAATAGCCAGGAAATGTAAGGATCATAAATAGGCAATTAAATTGGTTTTCAGAAATTAGCTGTGACAATATATCACAAAATGCCAGTTGTGCTTTGAAACTTCAACATCTTTTTGTGCAAAAGTTTTTTTAACATGTTTGAATTATTGCTAGCTAGTTCTGTTCTAAAGGGAACTAAACATGAAAACAGTATTTATTTCTTTTCATAATAATTTTCATACTCAAATCTAATTTTGCTACTCAACTTAGTTGAGATCAAACCGATTCTTTAGCTTTGGAATAGTTTTCATTGTTTGTGTGAGTGGGGGAGACATGTGAATGTGTATACATACTATTGGAGAAACAGGAAAACAATCCTAGAAACTCAAATTTTCACGCGTCTCTGATTTTTCAACTATGACAACTGACTGACGCCTTGTTCACACAGATTGCAATTGCTTCCCACGCTTGGTTTTTTTTTGTTGTTTTTGATTTTTGTTTTGTTTAAAATTTTTTGTTTTTTGTTTGTTTTTTGTTTCTTTACTTAGTGTCCGGAGAAAGTGATCCAAGAATCATGTGTTTGTTTTGTGGATTTTCTCTAGGAGTTCCTTGTATTTCATGAATGACAATGTATGCCTTTCCTGGCATTTGTGATTTTCAAACCTAGTCAACTTCATGTCCGATTACATGTGCAATTGTGGGTAGTGTAGTGTGTGTTTGAAAAAGAGAGCTAGTTTGTTATGACCTGAAAAAAATAACCTGATCAGCTGTTGTGCTTGTGGTTTTGAATTTTCACAGGTCAATTTATTTTATTACCTTTGTGGGGAATTTCTCCTAAACAGTATTATCAATGGGCAATAAATTTGAAACATTCAATGTATGATTGCTTCAAGATGGTGGATTGATTATCATGTGCATGGTGTCAGTTCTCTACCTTTCCTAATTCTTTTCTTCTCTAAAATACATGCAATTTTCAAACTTTTCTTCATTTTCCGAACTTCACCTACTTTTCTTTCGTGATCCCAGTTATCTTCATTTAAGATAAAATAAATATCAACGTGAGCTTTGTCCGTTTTCATGTCAGTGAGCAAATACAACACATAACTAGACGTCCATTTTGTTGCTAAAACTGGAGTAAGAACTGGATACAAAGAAAAAAAACTAACCTCAGTGACGAAAGCCACCATTGATGATTCTGTCCCTCTCCGCTTTTCCTGCAGCAAGACGTACACGTTCATTGGCCTGGAGATTTCGTTGTGGCTCTGGCACTGGCGGATCATCATTATCATCTTCATCATCATCATCGCTGTCAGGGTCTGGCAGGTTCAGGGACCTTGCTCGATTGTGTAACATGAGGCACACAATGATGATGTCACAGGCTTTCTCAGGGGCCACACGCAGCTTTCGCAGGCAATGCCATCGCTTCTTGGCGATGCCAATTGTGCGTTCAACGGTGGATCTTGTGGAACTGTGTCTGTCGTTGTAGTCTTGTTGCTGTTGGTTTCTGGGGTTGAGCACTGGAGTAAGCAGCCAATTGCGTAGCATATAACCACTGTCACCCAGGATGTATCCTCTGACTGGTCTAGCTGCTCCTTCAAAGGCAACAAAAAGGCCCGATTCCCGGAGCACTCTGGCATCGTGCACACTGCCAGGCCACCTTGCAGATATGGCAGTGAACATGAGGTCTGCATTGGAAACTACCTGTGGACATATGGAACCCAGATTCTATAAACGGAAATAGCAAGCCATATAAATGTACTCTCATGTATTCACGTTGTAACAAAAGAGAAAAAACCAATGACATTGTAACGCTTGAATCAACACTAATCACACATAACATGTAAATATTACTGTCACAACTTAACAGCTGCTGGTAGAGCAGTAGCTGCACGATGTAATACTTCCAAGTTTTTTACTCATGAATTATTTTTAAAAAATGATAAGGTTCAACATCACCATCTATTATTAAGTAGCCATTTAATTTATATTGACAGAAATTAAATCATCTTCAATTCACATCGTATCAATTTTGTCCAAATTTCCCACCCCATTCATATCCAATTTTTTTTCTTTAAGCAATTTTTTTATTCACCCTCTCAAATACATCACTTGTAAAATATGTATTCATTCATGAGCACAATAACACATGTACATAATGCAGAAAGTGAATAAATCTTTGCCAGGAGGGTGTCGTTTTTTTTTAATGAAAAAAAACCCCAAATACTATTCTTGCAAAAAGAATAATTCTATGAAGAAAAGAAAAACAACAGGAAATAAATTGAGACAAAAATAGACCAAAAATAGGGGAATGTGTACATATAGTATGACATATTATTGACTAACCGGTTATGTATCTGCATAAATTACACACACACACACAGGAAATAAATTGAGACAAAAATAGACCAAAAATAGGGGAATGTGTACATATAGTATGACATATTATTGATTAACCGCTTACGTATCTGCATAAATTACACACACACACACACACACACACACGCACGCCTCGGTCACACACAAAGGTTTCACTCACACTCGCAGGCAGTGTACCATGCAGCATACACAACATACTCATGTCACACACACACACACACACACACACACACACACATACACACACATGCAATGTACCATGCAAGATACACAGCACAACACACACACACGCACACACATGAGAGATAGATAGACAGATATAGATATATATACACACAACTACACACATCCAATGCACCAAGCACCACGTACAACACACACACACACACATACACTAATACACACACACACACACACACACACACACCACAGGCTGACGGGACAGGTAATAAAAACTTTGTTTTTTAAATGAATCACTTACCATCACATTGATGGAATGAGTATTCCTCCTGTTCACATACTCGTGTTCATTGATCACAGGAGCTTGGATCTCCACGTGTGTCCCATCCACACACCCCACAACATGGGGAAATCCTGCGATTTCGCGGAATTTGCTTTTCTGTGTCTCTGCCTCCTCTTGATTTGGGAAGTGAACCCAGTGTGCAACATGTCTGAGAAGAGCATTTGTCACTGCAGAAATGGTGCGAGAGGCTGTCGGTTGGCTGACATTAAACAGTTCAGCACACACGTCTTGAAAGCTGCCACTGGCGTAAAAACGTAGTGTCAAACACACTTGTAGAGAAGGAGGCAGACATCCCAGTCGATTGGGATGATGAAGGTCGTTTTCGACATCGTCCACAATTTGTAAAATGTCTGCTCGCCGAAAACGATATTTTGAATAAATTTCCACGTCATCAAATTTATCCAGAGGGTTAATTCTATCTCTGAACACTCTGTTCCTCCGCAAAGCACGCCTATTTCTCCTCTCAAGCAACAACAACAAACCCGGGTCCGCCATTTTTAACCACGACAGGGCAAAGTTGCCCACGGGGGGGAGGAGCGGTAAATCTGCCCACGGTTAGGGAGGAGTGGCGGGTGGTAATTTTCATCATGAATCCCAGGGTAGCGCTACCCATGGGCAGTTTACAACTTTGCCCTCGGCTGGGCGATTTGCCCATGGGTAGACCGGGCCATGAATACGGGCCCTGAGGGTCCCGGGTTCGAATCACGGTGACGGCACCTGGTGGGTTAAGGGTGGAGATTTTTACGATTTCCCAGGTCAACATATGTGCAGACCTGCTAGTGCCTGAACCCCCTTCATGTGTATATGCAAGCAGAAGATCAAATACGCACGTTAAAGATCCTGTAATCCATGTCAGCGTTCGGTGGGTTATGGAAACAGGAACATACCCAGCATGCACACCCCCGAAAGCGGAGTATGGCTGCCTACATGGCGGGGTAAAAACGGTCATACACGTAAAATCCCACTCGTGTGCATACGAGTGAACATGGGAGTTGCAGCCCACGAACGCAGAAGAAGAAGAAGAAGAAGAAGAAGAAGAATCTCAGACCATCACAGACACTGTATTGGCAGATAAGTGTCTTAACCATTCTGCCACCTTCCGGCGACATGAGAGAAATGGAACCCGATGTCTCTCTCTCCCACCGTGTCTATCACCTGTTCTGAAGGCGCTAGGCAAGAGAAACTTACAAGGGAACAGACAGCTCAGCAACAAGCTTTGCACGGTACCAATGTAGTGCTTTCCTCAACCTGGTAGGATCCCATATCACTAACGATGGGCAGCTGGGAAGTGTCAAATGGTTATATCTCTTTTTTTTTCCTTTTATTTTTCAACCCCTCACCTGCTGAGTTTCAGTTTCAGTTTCAGTAGCTCAAGGAGGCATCACTGCGTTCAGACAAATCCATATACGCTACACCACATCTGCCAAGCAGATGCCTGACCAGCAGCGTAACCCAACGCGCTTAGTCAGGCCTTGAGAAAAAAAAAAAAAAAAAAAAAAATAAAAAAATAAAATAAAATAAAAATAATAATCACAATAAATGAATAAATAAATTAAAAAAATAAAATAAAATAAAGGTGAATAAATAACAGATAAGCTTACATAAATAAATAAATAATAATAAAAATACCTGCTGAATCTTGGTGAAATGAAATCAAAGCGTCATGACTCACTTCAAGAATCAAGAGTTCAAGAATCACTTCTAGTACACTGCTAAGCAGTGTGGCTGATTTTACTGAACAGCCACAAAAGAGGGAGAAGTCCAAACAGAAATCAGCGACCGACATCGTGACCCGGCACTTCAGTCTTATCTCAGGAAACAGCCCTTCACTGACGAATGTACTCGTCAACAGCAGTCAATGTCCGTCATCTTTTTGAATGGCACTTCAGACTTATCCTAGGGATATAAGTTAGGGTTTGTTTTCTTTTTTTTAACCCCTCTGTTCATACCAGTTTAACCCCCTGACTGCTGCTCATGAGTACGCTCGTCACGAGTGAAGGGCTGTCTCCTCACTGGGAAAAGACAGAGCTTACATGTCAGAACATCAGTCATCATTCTGCATTATACAAATCCCTTCTTCTTGGGACTGCACTGCTTTTGATCCACATCACACCACCACAACAAAGTAGTAAGCGCACTCCAAACTCACGCCACACTGATCTCATTCCAGCAAGGTTCAGCAGTCAAAGGGTTAAAGCAATGTGTGTAGGACAACGATGCTAGTCCAGATGAGAAATGACAAGAGTCATAACGCACACCGGAACCCAGTGACTCAAATCAAATCAAATCAAATCATGGAGCTCTGAGACTCTCGCCAACCACTAAAGCCATCTCAAGGCTATCGCCACGTCAACATCTACCTCAAGTCAAGGGAAGGGACCCAATAACTCGGCACACTGTGGTGGCAGCATGTGACTTACACGTTGGCGCTGAGTCACTGCTGGCATGTGATGCATTTAATACCATGATTCTGCATTTGTTTTCTATATTTATGTTGGGTTTGTTTTCTGTTAGCATCTATAAAAAAAAAAAAAAGAAAAAAAAAAGGATAGACAGGGAAAAAAAACCTCAAATATGAACGAAATCTGTGTGATCAGTCAACATTAACTAATAAACTTTCTCTTCCTGCGTCCGAGAGGGCTTTTTCATGGTCGGCTGGGCAAAATGTCATGTGCAACTGATCCACACATTTTTGGGTTTTTTTCTTTTGAAACCACTGTTTGCACCACAGCATCATGTGTTAGTGAATATGTGTATGTTTGTGTGTGTGTGTGTGTGTGTGTGTGTGTGTGTGTGTGTGTGTGTGCATGTCCACACATGTGTGTGTTTGTATGTGTGTGTGTGTGTGTGTGTATGTTAAGTGTGTGGGTATGCATGCATGCATGTATATTATATAAGCATGTGTGTATGTGTGTTTGTGTTTGTGAAAGAGAGCGAGAGCGAGAGACAGAGACAGTGACAGTGACAGTGACAGAGACAGAGAGAAAGAATAAACCCAGGTGCCATGTGCTGAGCGCATTTAGCATATATGTAAAAGACCCCACAGCTACTTTGACAGTAAAAAAAAAAACAAAAAAAAAAACCACACTTGCAGACAGAAACAAAGATTCTTAAAAGATATGTGTAGCGCTACACTGGAGGAGAGCAGCCCTAGTTTCACACAGAGACATGTGTTGTGACAAACAGTATTACAACACAACGCAATGCAATACAACACAATGGACTGGCACCAGACTTTGGCAGCGATGAATGAAATGCCAGCTGGGAAAGCCTTGAACTTCTTGGCACTGACATGTCAGATCTATGCCTGTGCTTGCAGCTGACCCCGGTTAAGACTCACCACTTTGGGCATACAAAAGACGGTGCCAAGGCAAAGCCTCTGGTACTTCACAATGAACAATGGTTTATCAGAATACCAAACAGAAGAGCTGACACCTGACAGATACAGGCAGGAACGAACCGCCCATCAAAATGAAGCGTTTTGAGGATTTTGCTTTAACATTTCTGCAACGATTTTTCACCTCCCCCCGCCCAGGGGACACTATAAGCATCCAAAAAACCCACACACATCTCTATTCATGAACGTGACAATATAGTATTCACTGAAATTGTCCAAGAAATAAGAAGTCCAAGAAATGCACACACTTGGAACAATATTTTTTAGTACACACTTTGAAAAAGGTTTCACGCTAAAAAATGAAAAAAAAGTTTTCAACTTGGTCAAAACTTCTAATTCTATAGATTAAAAAAAAAAAAAAATGTTAAGAATATTTAAGGAATTGTCCTTTGATTCTTATATATACTGATTAAAATAAAACACAGTAGCTTGCGTTAGCTGATGCACAATTCAGAAACAACACGCTACCAACAGGCCTGGAGTACTCTGGAGAACAATTCTGTGCAGCGCCCCAGTGACCGATCCTTCACACAGAGTTAAGGGAGAAAGGGAGAAGAAGAAGAACAACAAGTAGAAGAAGAAGAAGAACAACAACAACAACAACAACAACAAAAATCCTGAAGCACTGCAATACCTTACCCAAGCAGAGACTGGTTGTCAGTGCATGGACAAGCCAAGACATAAACCACGTAACCTCAACCATGTTTCCTTCTTTTTTTTTTTTTTTTCTTTTTTTTTTCTTTTTTTTTTTCATTTCTTTTGACTTTTTTTTTTTTATCAGAGTCAGCACAAAGATCCGGTTACACTGGCATTACAGTGTGCACGTTTGTGTGACAGGACACTCAACAGACAGCAAGTTCAGTTCAGCCATGAGACGAGTAACATGAGAAACACATAACAGCAACATGGGCAGGATCTTTTTGTTTCTTGCTGTATGTAACCACTAATGACTTATAAGTGTCTTGACTACGTGGGAAAGAAAATTACAAACAAAAATCAATGTTCAGACCGGTGATGTCAGCTCTTCCAGCTTAATGGAATGAACAGAACCTACGGCTGTCTGTGCAAAGTTAACATAATAACAACCTACCCCCCCTCTCCCACCCATACACACACACTCGTATACACAAAAAGAACAATGACAAACACGGGCAGAAAGACAAAATGGCTATTGGCAGGTCTATGATAACTTAACAAGCTCACACAAAAGCACAATCAAAGTTATCAAAATATGAACAAAAAACCCTGAAAATTTATTACTAAGAATTTGCTGTTATTGTTGTCGTTTCATGTTCTATCACTCCTCACCCACAGTCAGTACTTTCCACTGAAAGGGAAGAATTCATATTCACAAAGCTTCAATGGCAAATTCTATGCATATGTTTTCTGTTTTGTTCCCTGATAACAACATGTACATTATATGTGCCTTGTGAAAATACTCGTAACAGAAGTTGTTTCAAAAATTGGTGGGTGCAAACATTCAAGTGGAAAGCACGCACACACACACACACACACACACACACACACACACACAAAAAGCACACACACAACAGCATTTGCTTTTAAAGAATACAAAAAAAATGGATTATGTGTGTTCGTGTATCGCCAAACAAAACCTCTGCTGAACATATCTGTGACAAAAATAGCTTGCACAAATAACAACTCAACCATATCCAAAAGCTTGAAGAAAAAAATATGCTGCTGCAAAGTGCCTTGCTGTGTGTTAGCGTAACTCAATTTTAACGCCTTGACTACTGCTGATAAGTATGCTCATCAGTGAAGTGTGTACACCCCACTGAGATAAGACAGATCTTACAAGTCAGGGTGTCAGTCTTTATTTGGACTTTATCTTTTTGAGTAAGGCCCAACACTCGGCTTATATCACAGATTGACATAAGTTTATATTTGGGCCAACAGCAAAGTGAGAGCTGTATTATCAATGGTTTCTCCAGTCAATAGGAAACCATTTACAGCTTAGTCTTTTTGTGAAGAACTATTACTCTAAAACTAGGAGGCAAATTGCACTGGCTCTTAGTGCTGCAGCCTTGTGGGCTAGTTGGCCTTTGCGAACCATCCCAACACCGACTGTCCTAAAACCCTCTTGGCCGAGAGAGTGGGGATGTAACTTGGGCAAGACACTCTCCACTATAATCAAATTCTAGCCCAAATAGTCGGAACAGCAGTTGCCTCCTCTGCTGTTCTGATGGTCATAGTCGGACACGACTGACTATCATATGTATATCTTTTGGGGGATGACGTTATTTTCATTCAGCTACATTAAGGCAAAGACAGCAGAAATTGCACTTCAACTTCATACCACCACACTGATCTCATTTCATCAAGGTTCAGCAGTCAAGGGGTTAAACCCCAGCATTGTGTCCTGTCAGTTTCACTGACATGAAAAGTGTCAAACATTGTCATTATACAAGTGAACAGAACTGTCCTTCACACACACATGACACACACACTCACTCACTCACGCACTCATGCACTCACTCACTCAAACACACACACACACACACACACACAGTGTGTGTGTGTGTGTCTTGAAGCATGTGCCATTCACCATTTTATTGTAAAGGACATTTGTGTGTGTGTGTGTGTGTGTGTGTGTGTGTGTGTGTGTGTTATGTTGTGTGGTGTGGTGTGGTGTGGTATGGTGTGGTGTGTTGTGTTGTGTTGTGTTGTGGTGTGGTGTGGTGTGGTGTGGTGTGGTGTGTGTGTGTGTGTGTGTGTGTGTTATGCATGATTTTGTGTGTGTGTGTAAGTGTCTCTGTGAGTGTGCGGTGTCTGTGTGTGCTTTGTGTGTGCATGTGTGTGTTTTGTGCATGTTTTTGTGTGTGTATGTGTATCTCTGTGAGTGTGTGTTCATGTATGTTTTGTGTGTGCATGTGCGGTGTGTGTGTGAGTGTGTGTGAGTGTGTGTGTGTGTGTGTGTGTGTGTGCTCACCAGATTCCTCTATCTCTGACTGTTGTGTGTTAACTAAGACCATGGTACACTTGGTAATAAAGATATATTCTTGTCCTATTCGCTCTCTCTCTCTCTTTCTCTCTCTCTCTCTCTCTGCAGCTGGAATCCCAACAGCCAGTGAAGAATTTCCCAGTCTTCCCGTTTTAATCAACACATGTGAACACCTGCTCCAACCTTGTTCCACTCCAAGTGTTTATGTACACACAGATTACAGGCTGTGCTGGTGCTAGTTTTTGTGTGTGTGTGTGTGTGAGTGTGTGTTTTTCTGTTTTTACTGTTAATTGTTCTGAACTATGCAAAACGTTCTTAGACATATCAATGCAATTTGATGTTGATACTTATAAGTATGTGCATCTCTGAGATTTTGTTGCTGTTGATGTTTTTTTTAGTTTTTGATTACTGATAATTATTCTTGAATATGTAAAATATGTAAAAGTGTATTTTGATGTGAACACTGTAAATATATACATTTCTTTAATGTTGGTGTTGTTGTTCTTTGTTTGTTTTTTGTTTTCGTGTTAAATACTGATAATTATTCTTGAATATCTAAAATGTTCTTCGATGTGTCAGTATAATTTGATGTGAATACTGTAAACATATAAACATTTCTCATTGTCTTGTATATGCAAAATGATCTTAGATGTGTCAATGTGATTTTCTGTGCTTTCTTTGAATACTTAAAAACATGTGCATGTCTCTGAAGCGTACACATTATGTTTGCACTGTGAGCAATGAGCAGCACGACCACATGTTGTTAAATTTCTTTTGAGAGATCACAAGTTGACCTGACATACGAACGCAGACCTGACGAGTGCCTTGACCCCCTTCATGCGAAGTATGTATATATGCAGAAGATCAAACACATGCATGTTCAGGGATCCTGTAATCCATGTCAGCGTTCACTGGGGTCAAACAAACACAAACACATCCTGCATTGCAACCATCCTCAAAAAACTGTGCCTGTCTGTCTTAAGTGTTTAGTTTAGTTACTCAAGGAGGCTTCACAGTGTTTGGACAAATCCATATACGCTAAACCGCATCAGCTAAGCTGATGCCCGACCAGCAGCGCAACCCAATGTGGCCTGGAGCAGGAAAATAGTAAATAAACAAATAAATAGATAAGTCATCAAATTAATGAATGAATGAATGAATTTGAATACTTAGTAAAATAAATCTATCATAAAATGATGACACAAAAATGATTTTTAAAATACATTGAAAAAACAAAAACAAAAAAAAACAGCAGGGTAAAAGGAAATATAAAAAAAAATATATATATATATATATAAAGGGGGGTGGGTGGGTGGGGGGGTGGGGGGAAACCCTTTTTGTTAAAAAAAAAAAAAAGAAAAAAAAAAAGAAAAAAGAGTAAAACATGGGATTTGTGGGCAAGGAAACGTGAAAGAAGACCAGCAGCACAGTCTCCATTCCCAGCACTGAGCATGGCTTTCAAACAAACCCCTGCTCCTCGTCACTTCAAAAGAGTCCTTTAACTCAGAAGGGGAGAGGGAGTGGAACCACCAGCCTCTCTACTAGATCTCCTCTGCATGCTCCCAGCAGCACTGAGCCCCCGCCCGCCCCACCACCCCTCCCTCCCACCCAACACACTGTAGGACCCTGAGTCAGCAGCTTACCCCTGCACTGTACCACACAGCTTTCTTTCACCTTTCTGACCCGCCACCACCCACAGCCCCCCCCCACCCCCCACCCCAATCTCTAGTTAACCCCTTCCCTGCTGCTGACAACTATAATAATGCCTGTCTGTGAAGAGCTGCCACATTCTTTGAGAAAAGATGGGAGCTCACAGGTCAGGATTGTCGGTCACCATGATCTATTAATTTGGACTCTTTCTCCTTGGGGACTGCATTCATTACTTCTGGTCAGCAAAAACAAATCAACAAAAATTTAAAAAGTACACAAAAAGTAGCATACGGATGCCTTGGTGTTGGCCAAATGGTAACGTATCCGCCTAGGAAGCAAGAGAATCTGAGCACACCGGTTCAAATCCCACAGTCGCCAGTATTTACTCCCCCTCCACAAGACCTTGAGTAGTGGTCTGGATGCTAGACATTCTGATGAGACGATAAACTGAATTCCTGTGTGCAGCATGCACTTAGCGCATGTAAAAGAACCCACAGTAACAAAAGGGTTTTCCCTGGCAATACCCTGAAGAAAAATCAACTTCGATAGGGAAACAAATAAAATTTCAGGCAGAAAAAAAATACAAAAGCATTGGTGGCACTCTCAGTGCAGTGACATGCTCTCCCTGGGGAAAGCAGCCCGAATTTCACACAAACAAATCTGCTGTGACAAAGAGTAATACAATGTAATACAATACAATACAATACAATCTGTGTGGCATGATTTTAAGTGCAGTTACCACCTTTTGTCTCTTACCGATGATGCGACTGATTTGTATTTGTATTTGTATTTCTTTTTATCACAACTGATTTCTCTGTGTGAAATTCGGGCTGCTCTCCTCAGGGAGAGTGCGTCGCTACACTACAGCACCAATTTTTTGGTATTTTTTCCTGTGTGCAGTTTTATTTGTTTTTCCTATCGAAGCGGATTTTTCTACAGAATTTTGCCAGGAACAACCCTTTTGTTGCCATGGGTTCTTTTCCATGTGCTAAGTGCAAGCTGCGCATGAGACCTTGGTTTTTCATCTCATCCGAATGACTAGTGTCCAGACCACCACTCAAGGTCTAGTGGAGGGGGAGAAAATATCGGCGGCTGAGCCATGATTCAAACCAGCGTGCTCAGGTTCTCTCGCTTCCTGTGTGGACGCGTTACCTCTAGGCCATCACTCCACTGCTGTTAAAACAAAAAATGATACAATCCCCCAACGAGGAAGCCCAAATAGAGAAATGTGGCTGACATACTGATCTGTAAGCTCTGTCTGTTTCAGTGTGGCAACAGCCCCTCACCGATGAGCATTATACTCATCAGCAGCAGACAGGGGGTTAACCAGACTGCCCACATACTTTCCCAGCAGTAGCTTGCAGAGAGGTACAATGGTGATGTCCCACAGGCTGGAGGAAGGGGCGGAGGGGGGCCGAAGGTGGGGAAGGGCAGGTGAAGAGGGTAAAGAGAAGGAAAAACTACCACTCTGAAATGTCATAACCCTGACCAAACAATGAACCCCTTTCAAACACAGACAGTGTTTGAACAAAACTCTTCTTCTTCTTCTGCGTTCACTCGTATGCACACGAGTGGGCTTTTACGTGTATGACCATTTTTACCCCGCCATGTAGGCAGCCATACTCCGTTTTCGGGGGTGTGCATGCTGGGTATGTTCTTGTTTCCATAACCCACCGAACGCTGACATGGGTTACAGGATCTTTAACGTGCATATTTGATCTTCTGCTTGCATATACACACGAAGGGGGTTCAAGCACTAGCAGGTCTGCACATATGTTGACCTGGGAGATCGTAAAAATCGCCACCCTTTACCCACCAGGCGCCGTCACCGTGATTCGAACCCGGGACCCTCAGATTGACAGTCCAACGCTTTAACCATTTGGCTATTGCGCCCGTCCGTTTTAACAAAACGACATGAAAGAAAGACCTGTGCAACTTTTCAGCAAAAGAAAGCGGACAATGAACGACACTAACATGAACTTACACTGTGTACAATACTACAAGACTTTTTGTGTGTGTAAAATTCAATTGTTTTTTTTTCAGGAATCAAATGGGAGAAAGGACAAAATTTGACAGGGCTTAATACGATACTTTCTTTTTGTCCTGTCAAATTCGCTGTACTTGTATTGTGACATTCTACTAAAAAAAAAATAAAAAAAATAAAAAAACAAACATTGTTGAAACCAAAATAGAAACTAGTCCACTTACATCATAATTCTTCATCATGGTTAGAACTAAGCTCTGGAGTCTTCCACAAGAACACACACTTTTTCTTCATTAGTTTTTACTGTTTGACTATACTGAATTATCTGTCTGGCAGGCCATAAAATCATTTCAAGTAAAACCTTCTTTTGGGGGGGGGGGGGGGGGGGGTGCCGGGAGGTGGGGTGGGGGTGGGGTTAATTAAAATCAATTACCATCCTGACCATTACCATCTCACCCCTCCCAGACCAATCTCCCCCCACTATATCTTTGTTAAAACAGATGCAAAATGAATTAACCAAACTGTAAATGTTCTTAAAATACTAGGGAGGTATAAATCTATGGCTGTATTGAAACAGACCTTGGTCTTTTGGATAAGATGATAAATGTGGTACAATACAATGCAATACAATACAACCCCAACCCATGCACTACAACACACCACAATACAAATACAATACATCATCATCTAACATGTCCTAAAATACACCTTATATCAGTGTATCACAGCAGCATTCTGGTGTCTGTTGTTTGTTTTTTTGTGTTTTAAATCAATCAGTTGTCTAAAGGAAATTATAAAAACAAAACAAAAACAAATTAACAAACAAAATGAACCAATCAACAAACTTGTACAACAATTACTCAGACGGGCGCAATAGCCGAGTCATTAAAGCGTTGGACTGTCAATCTGAGGGTCCCGGGTTCGAATCACGGCGACGGCATCTGGTGGGTGAAGGGTGGAGATTTTTACGATCTCCCAAGTCAACATATGTGCAGACCTGCTAGTGCCTGAACCCCCTTCGTGTGTATAAGCAAGCAGAAGATCAAATACGCACGTTAAAATCCTGTAATCCATGTCAGCGTTCGGTGGGTTATGGAAACAAGAATATACCCAGCATGTACACCCCCGAAAACGGAGTATGGCTGCCTACATGGCAGGGTAAAAACGGTCATACACGTAAAAGCCCACTTGTGTGCATACGAGTGAACGTGGGAGTTGCAGCCCACGAACGCAGAAGAAGTACAACAATTACTCAATATAACCCCTCTACATACTCCCCACCCACATCTCTCTCTCCCTCTCTCTCTCTCTCTCTCATTGTGTCTTATCGTTATTGCTATTGTTGATACAAGATTGAAGACCAGGCAACACCTAAAATCTTTATCCTTGAGTAATAAAGTTTCTGAATCTTGAATCTTGAAATTTATCAGTATTCCAAGCAACTGTATACCAGCTGCAGGTTTTCTGTACAGCAACTCTTACTGACACCCCACAACAGCAGAACAAGATAAGACAACCCAACAGTTTTCCAGCAATGCAACTCTTATCAGTACTCAACAGCTGCAGAACAAGATAAGACAACCCAATACTTTTCCAGCAATACAAACCTTACAAAAACTCAACGACTGCAGAACAAGATAAGACAACCCGACACTTTTCCTGCAATTCAACTCTTACCAACACTCCACAACTGCAGAACACGATACGACAGAACAACAGTTTTCCTGCACTGCAACTCTTACCAACACTCCACAACTGCAGAACACGATACGACAAAACAACAGTTTTCCTGCACTGCAACTCTTACCAACACTCCACAACCCAACAGTAGCAGGACACCATCTGGTTTTGGCAGAGGAATGATGCGTTACGACCACATTACAATCTCACTTGACACGACAATAAATGCCATAATGAGTCAGAGATACCCATATCATATGCAGGTCTACAGCTGGCGTTCACCAGATTAATAACAACATCCCCCATGTATACACGGACGGATCAGCGGAGGAAGCCACACACAACGGAGGCAGTGGTGTCTACGTCAGATTTCCCGATGGAGAGCACAGCAGCATCGCACTCCCTGGAGGAAAGCTCTGCTCCAATTTCAGAGCTGAAGTCCTGGCCATCAAAACAGCAGCAGAATTCCTCTCCTCCTGTGGAAAGCCCCTTGGCAGCATCTCCATCTTCACTGACTCCATGTCCACACTCCAGGCCCTTGACTCCCCTGATCCTGGTCCACTGATCCAGTCCCTTAAGGCCTCCCTCACAACCCTTACCCAAACAGCCCCAACGACCCTCCAGTGGGTGCTTGCACATGTAGGCCTCCCAGGCAACGAGTGTGCAGACCACCTCGCTAAGGAAGGAAGCCAGCTCACACAGTCAACCATTCCTGCCACATATGAGGAAGCAAAAACTCTCCTCCGCAGCAGATTCCGAAGAGGCTGGGTCACCCTGAACGGGCACACCAAGATCCCATCAGGACACTGGAGAGAAGACACCAGACTACCATCTACCGCCTTCGCACAGGACACTGCGGCCTCCGAGCACACCTGAAGAGGATTGGAGTGGCAGCCACATCCCTATGTGATTGCGGCCACGCTGACCAGACCCCATCCCATATTCTCCAAAACTGCCCCCTGTATGAGCAGTCCTGGCCTGGGGGTGCTGACCTCAACACCAAGCTCTTGGGGACGGCAGCCGATCTTCACCGGACGTCCGAGTTTGTGGCATCCCTCGGACTTCGACCCTGACTGCGTAGCTGTCAAACGCAAAGAAGAAGAAGAAGAAGATAACAACATCCAAAATAACATATCCATTCACCATGGAATTTATATTTGTGTGTGCCCAGTTTTTGCATGGTGGATCTATCTCCAAGACTGGCACTTTAGACAGCTACCTCACTGGGAACTAAAACACACACACAGCCCCCACCAACCCACACACACACACACACACACAGAGAAAAAGAGAGAGAAAAGACGATCACTCAGGACATCAAATGTGCCACTCAGATCTTGAATAGAGGACAAAGAAGAAGAAGAAGATGAACACTGTTTCACAACCAGTTAGCTCACATCTTGAATAGAGGACAAAGAAGAAGAAGAAGAAGATGATGAACACCGTTTCACATCCAGTTAGCCACAAAGGCCCTTTAACGCCTTGACTGTTGAACTTGAGGTCAGTGTGTCATGTATTCGTAGTGGAATTACTACTTTCTGTGTACTTATCACTGATGTCATTCAATTTGTCAAACATTCTGTTTCTGTTGTCGCTGTTGATGATGTTAAATCAACAAGCTGTCAAAAAACCATGAATTCAACAAACCACCAAAATACGTCAACAAACACATCTCGTCATCAGTGAAAACCCTCTGCAATACACCCAACACCACCGTCTTCTGTCTCGCAGTGTCCCACAGTAGGATTCTTGTACTGCAACTCTCACCCAGACTCTTCCACGACTGCTGAACAAGACAAGACATGCACCTGACAGTAGCAGAACACGCAGGTTCTCAGTGTTCAGCTCAGTTCACTTCACTTCAGTTCAGTAGCTCAGAGACGTCACTGTGTTCGGAAAAATCAATATACATATGCTACACCACATCTGCTGAGCAGATGCCTGACCAGCAGCACAACCCGACATGCTTTGTCAGGCCTTGAGGGTAAACAAAATAAAATAAAATAAATAATGCATATATATGAATGAATAAACAAATAAATAAGTATAAACAATCGATAAAATAGAAATTAAAAAAATAAATAAAATTTCATACAGACATAACAAAAAAGATAATTTTAATAAATGAATAAACAGATAAATATGAATAAAAGCACACACATGTACACACAAACACACATACACACTCACACACACACACACACACACACACACACACACACATATTCCTATGTATTCTCACAGAGGAATGCGTCATAACCTCTCATTGCAGTCTCACGCACCCCTGACTGAACATGACACTGGGTCAGAGATACCCTGGTGCAGGTTTAACCCTTACATGTGCACCGTTTTTGCATGGATCTAACTCCCACTCAAAGCCAAGCACCCCTTTCTCCAGGCTGCGAGTGCGACCTGTAGGGTTTTTTTTCTGTTTCTTTTTTTACCTCTCAAAGCGGATTTTCCTGCTGTATTTTGCCAAAGACAAATATTTGGTTGCCATGTTTCTTTTATGTGCACTATGTGCATGCTGCACATGGGATGGGACCTCAGTTTATTGTCTCATTTGAAAAACTAGCACCCATACCACCACACAAAGTCCAGTGAATGGGGAAGCAAAAAATCCCAGTTCGAATATGGGACTCAAACCTTGAACACTCATTTACCAGTTGGGGGCATTACCACAAGGCCACCCGTTCCACCTATCCATCACGGGAACACACCACCACACCCCAGCCAGCTCATCACAAGAATAATTCTCTAACACACACACACACACACACACACACACACACACACACCAGAAACATGTGAAATCATCAAAGCTTAAGCCCAACAACAGCCAATAAAAAATATGGGGAAACAGATGTATACACATGTAGATCTAATCTCACACTGCTTATGGCCCAGCCAGCCACAAACAGTCTATTTCATTCTTATGCTCACATCCTCGCCCTAAATTAAACACTACATGTGTGTGTACAAAGATAGATTAAAAAAAAAAAAGATAGACAGATAGATAGATAACTGCAGATTGGTACAGGTGGAGGTCCCCCAGCCTTTCCTTTATCTTTTTTGTCATTTGATTGCCAGCTGAGCACACAGGGCTATATCAGGACTGAAAAACTGAACACTGATCCCACAGAACCTAAAAAAAAAAAAAAAAAGGGGGGGGACAGAAAAGAAAATCAGACACAAGGACAGTCCTATTCATGTGCATAAACCTTAGAAGTGCCTCTGACACTGAACATTCTGTCTTCTTTTTTTTATCGCAAAGGATTAAAAAATTATTATTCTGAACATGAACTTAATAATAATGCATTATGCCAAAAAATTATATATAATATCAGGCATACAACAACAACAACAAAAAGTCAATGGACACCTCAAGCACTGCTTGGCACACAAAAAAAATAATACAACATAATAATAGTGACCAATTATCAAGTCCCCAAAAAGACAACAACAACAAAAAATCAAGGCTTTCTACTAATTTCTAAAAATAAAATACAGGCCAACAGACCAGCAAGACAGGAATAAAAAAAATATTTTTAAAAAGTGCTTAGAGCTTCTAAGGTCTCTGACCAAGGATAGGCACTGTATAAATATCCATATCAATCAAAAAAATTGTTTTTTAAAAAAAAGGGGGTGGGGTGGGGGGGGGGGAGAGGAGACGACAGAAAGAAAAGAACAAAGCCAGGAACAAAGAGAGCAACAGAAATGACAAAATTTTAAGCACAGGGTTTCCAGAAGATTGGGGAGGAGGAGTGAGGTGGGGGGGGGGGGTGTGGGGGGAGGGGAGGGGGCACTATTTAATACTGAAACAGGCCTGGGATCCCCACTGCGGAGGAATCTCTACCATCCATTCCACTGGAATCCTTACGGCATCGCAGACAATGCAACCGGAAGCTGACCTCACATCATTCTTCACACCTGTGTCACGA
This sequence comes from Babylonia areolata, assembly GCF_041734735.1. Taxonomy (NCBI): domain Eukaryota; kingdom Metazoa; phylum Mollusca; class Gastropoda; order Neogastropoda; family Buccinidae; genus Babylonia; species Babylonia areolata. The sequence continues at coordinate 9,287,002 of NC_134887.1, forward strand.
TTTTCACAGAATGGCTGTGCTGTCAACAGCAGCAACAATGAATATATATACCAACACATATATACATAATACAGTCACACATAATGAAGAACTGTCATCATCAAAAAATACTTTCCCTACTGAAATATTTGAGACTGGGGAAAACAGGCCAGAAAATGACATGGTGAAGTGACACTGTATTGCGTTAGCTTGGCGTAGCTGGCTGGGACACGTGTGTGTGTGTGTGTGTGTGTGTGTGTGAGTGAGTGAGTGAGTGAGTGCATGAGTGTGTGAGTGAGTGTGTGTGTGTGCGTGTGTGTTTGAGTGAGTGCATGAGTGAGTGAGTGTGTGTGTGTGTGTGTGTGTGTGTGTGTGTGTTGTTGTTGTTGTTGTTGTTGTTGTTTTGTGGGGCTTGTATTTGAGTCTTTAATCTTGATATATTTTCTGTTCTGTGGTGTTCATTACAAAGCATTACAGTTCAGTGTTCACACAGTGTGACATCTACATGTAAAACTGATCAAACAAATTAAAGCAATAAAATGTGAGTACAGACTGTTTGTGAAGGATCTAACATACTGTGAGAGAGAGACAGACAGACAGACAGACATAACACACAGAAAGTGTGTGTGTGTGTTTGCAAAGTGCTTTCTAGTAATGCCTGCAGTCTTGTTCAGGTTTCTTTCCTTGCTATTATCACTTTCATCCAGGAAATACCACCACTTACGTCTTCTAATGAACAAAATGCAAAAAACCTCTTTCTCCACCTCAACCACATTTTAATATTCCCCACAGATCTGACAAGGTGAATCAGCTGCAAGGCTTTAATCTATTCAGTTCACACACACACACACACACACACACACAGTCACACATTCCCCCATGTTACAAAGCTTTGTCTCGCTATGCTTCAGCTCTACCAGCGACTTAAGCTCTCATACTAACATTCCTAGTACACGAAAATGTATGCTGGCACAGAACCCATATAGAGATATAAAAAGGCCGTTTTACACAGATTTCACTGAAAGGTACAACCCCAAATGTGATGGTTAAAGGTTAAAGGTCCGACAGCCATTTACAGCCATCAGGGCAGTGAATTAAATATTCACTGTGTCCAGCGCTGGGCACGGGAAAGGCACGGTACAGCCCTCTCCTCCTTCCATTTTAACCATCCTCAACTCAAGTCAGGTACCACCTTTTTTTGGAGAGGTGAAAACTGGAGTATGGTGTCTTTCCTAAGGTCGTGAGGATCCTAGGCCCTCTAACCCTAGTCACCTGTGATCGCTGAATCGGACGTCCAACGTCGAACCAGTCCTGCCATGATGCCTCCCCCTTAACTGATAAATCTGCTAAAACACTATTTCATCACTGTTCAAGACTGGTTGTTGCTGTTTTTTGATTGTTTGTTTGGGGTTTGTTTGTTTTGTGCGTGCGTGCGTGCGTGTGTGTGTGTGGGCGTGCGTGTGTGTAGGTGTGTTCTGCCTCTGACAGCTGAAACTTCACACTCTCTTTAATGGCTTGGACTGAATCGTTTTGCTGTTGTTTTTTCTTTGTCTTTTTTTCTTTCTTTTTTTTCTTGAATTAAGTTGCAGACAAACAATCATGACCCCCCGGCCCGCAGAGTACTGTTCCAGAAACTCTCACCAGCTGCCAGCCCTGTCGCATTACCTGCAGTCACTTTCATTTCAGACAGCAATGTACCCAGGTACATCATTTTGTACGCTCTTAAGTACACGGCTTCTTCTTTCATCTGGAAGAAAACACGGGTTCTCCAATTTGGCGTGTTTGAAGCTGACAAACTGGACACATTAATCTGGATCGGCTATGAATCCTTTCATCAGAAAGAATGGCACACAAGATATAGTGGGGGGATAATAGGGGGAGTAAAAAAAAAAAACAAACATTTTTATTAAAATAAAAAAAACAACAGGAATCAAACCTGGGACCTATGGCTTCCTAACTGCTAAGCCACCACCATTCTATCACATGGTGATTATACATGTGTATGAATATACACACACATGAGCATGCACAAGCATGCATGCACTTACACACACACACACACACACACACACACACACACACACACACACACACACACACACACACACACACACACACTTTTAACAATTCCGTCTCCATAGACACCAAACCTTGGAAGAGAGGCAGAGTCAAGTTCTATACTGCGGTAGACCTAGGGATGCATACAAACTTGACTCCAAACACAAGGCCAGCCAGTCATCCCACAGTTTACAGTGTTCCCCGAACTCAACAGAGAGAAAAACAGCAGGAGAAGTTTTTAGCTCTTCAGCTGTACAAACCTGGTATTCATTGCCTTTTTTTTTTTTTTAGTCCATTTACATTCTTTAAAACTAACCTAAAAAAACATTCATTTTCAAGCATAAACTGCACAATTGAGACATTCCGTTCATTATCTGTATTCTCTGGACCCACATCTATTTCTTACACGCATGTTTGTGAGTGGGGGTGTGTGAGCGCATGCATGTACGTGTGTGCGTGTGTGTGTGTTTGTCTGTCAGTCTGTCTGTTTGTGGGGATGTGCATAGGTGTGTGTGGCTGTATACATATTCATAAGTAATATGTATGTATACATAAAATATGTGTGTGTGTGTGTGTGTGTGTGTGTGTGTGTGTCTGTGAGGGGACATAGGGGGGCGGCGCTGGGGGAGGGGGGTGGGGGGGAGGGGCTGCATGCATGTGTGTGGCACGGCTGAGTGTAGCTGTATATATTTGTAAATATATGTACACATAAAGTGTGTATATCTGGTTCTGTGTGTGTGTATATGTGTGTGTGTGGGTGGGTGGGTTCATGTGTGTGCGTGTGTGCATGTGTGTGTGTGTGTGTGCATGTGTGTGTGTGTTCGTCTGTCTGTCTGTCTGTGGGGATGTGTATAGGTGTGTGTGGCTGTATATATTCATAAGTAATATGTATGTATACATAAAATGTGTGTGTGTGTGTGTGTGTGTGTGTGTGTGTGTGTGTGTCTGTGTGTCTGTGTGTGTGTGTGTGTCTGTGAGGGGACATAGGGAGGTGGTGCTTGGGGGGGGGGGAGGGGGGAGGGGGGCCAGGGGGGGGGCCTGCATGCATGTGTGTGGCACGGCTGTGTGTAGCTGTATATATTTGTAAATATATGTATACATAAAGTGTGTATGTCTGGTTCTGTGTGTGTGTATATGTGTGTGGGTGGGTGGGTGGGTGCATGTGTGTGCGTGTGTGCATGTGTGTGTGTGTGTGTGGCTGTGTGCATAATTAGCGTGTGTGTGTGTGTGTGTGTGTGGCTGCATATATCTGTAAACAATATGTATACATAGGGCATTTTTGTCAAGTCATTATGTAATGATGGAAGAGCTGTTATTTGTTTAAAACTGCCAATTCACTTTCCTTCTCTATTAACAGAATTATGTTGTTCTATATTAACACACGCATCAGCCTGTAAATAGATCTACACTTTTTTGTGTGTGTGCATAACTGACTGTCATCCCATTCTTTCAACACTAAGCTCAAGCGATGAAAACCCATTGTCAGCAAGCCATCAGGTTGATACCCAGCTTGTTAATTAACACTGACTGGAAGTGTAATGACACCCCAGTTCCGGCAACAGCAACAAAAGCTTCAAAAGATTAAGGGTCCCACAGCCTTTCATGACCTCAGGGGTGATCAGCTCACATCCACTGTGTCTAGGACTCGGCACAGGATGGCAGGGCCCAGTCCTCCCCT
>NC_134887.1:9293216-9300716 GCF_041734735.1 Babylonia areolata
TATTTTTTCCCTTCCCCTTTGACCTGATTTTTTTTTTCAATAACTAAAATTAATAACCTCTGATCAGTCTAAAAACTGTAGACTATGTCACAAGAGTAAGTAGATAAAAATATTTACAAGATTCAATTAAATATAACTTTTTGACTTATCAACTAATCAAGAATTTAAAGAAAAAATTAATGTATGTATCACCAAATGCAACATCTGTGGCAAAAAAAGCAATCATGCAGACCTTTAACTTTAAGCAGTATTGTTTAATATCAGGATGTTCACCAGTGGCTGTAAGCGGTAATGTCCTGGACATGTGGTGTATGGTGTTACATCTGTATACAAACATGCGAGCCAAGCAGATAAGTCAGTGTTTGGCGGAAAGCAAGCTTTGCCAACAGTTTCAGTTTCAGTTACAAAGAGGTGTCAAAGAGTGCGAACTGCTCATTATACACTACTCCACATCTGCTTTAAAGCAAAAAAAACTAAAAATCAAGCGAAAAACAACAACATACACACACACACACACACACACACACACACACTCACACTAATGGAGCAGATGCCGGACTTGCCATTATCAACCTAGCACGCTAGTCAGAGCCTTTAGAGCCTGCCGTAGTTTGGTATATATATATATATATATAATATAACATTAACATAAAATAAGATATAAAAATATGCATTAACAAAATAAACAAATAAATAAATACATTAATACATAATGAGTGAGTCAATAAAACGAAAGATCTACAGATGGCAAATGATTTGTCAATGTTCAGCAGCTATAAAATGGAATGAAACCTTTATGCACTGTACTGGAGAAATACTTTTTTTTAGTTTTTACTTCTAACTCAATCTAAGTAAGTGTTTCCCAAGACCACCACTGATGTTGAACTCACATGGTTTCAAATATGACTCTTATAGTACCCTACTCTTCCAATGGGAGCACATATGTTGTGAGACATGCAATTCGATAGATTATCCTTATGTGTAATATATATATAGATGCAAATTTTGTGCACATAGAGATCATAACTAATCTTTTCAGGGACTGCCACAGACTTCAACATATTTGGAATGAGCTCAAGTCTTCATACCTCTGCATGCAAAATGTATTAACAGTGAAAAGATTTTTCTTTGGAAAAGAAATAATCTTTGTTTGGGTTTGCCCAGAATCTAGTGATGGTCACAAAGTAATCAATTTAATAATGTAAGAATCTTATATCATCTAAGACACAGACACAAGTTAGAACAGACTTCACTCTCTTCAAGGGCAAAAAACAAATAATAATTTGAAGAATGCTGGCTCTTATATAAACCTCTTAGTCTTAGTTTGGAAAAGCAATGGACTATGAATGCTGTTCTGCCCAAAAAATAAATAAATGAATAATTAATCAAAAAAACCAAAAAAAATTACAATGTTAAGAAAAAAAAGAGTGTGTGTGTATGTGTGTGTACATGTATATTTACTCGGGTTTATTTCTTCTGTTTCTGTGTTTGTATTCATGTTTGCATTTATCAGTGAACATGTATATAAATCTATGTTTTTGTTTCTTTCATACTTTTTCTTTAAGTTGTATACACGTATATCCTTTACTTGAATGTAATCCCCACACATATGAAGCTGGTAAGCCAGATAATTGTACATTGTATGGTGTGTATGGAATGATTCAGATGACAAGATATATTCAAAGGACTGATACATGATCTACACATAAAGTAACCCAGCTTATGCATGTATTGCTTTGATCATAAAATTGAGTGTGGTGTATAATATGTGATGAATGCACGCATATCGTCTTGTGAAATCTGTATTGCATTTTTTCTGCGATACATTTATCTAAATCATTTTGCGGTGGTGGTACTTCAGCCCATTTGGTACTTCAGCTTCTATCAAATATGTTTCCCATTCATAACACATCTTTTTTTCTTCTTATTTTATAAATGATCTAAGACTGACTGGTTTTTTATTATGACTACACAATTGGAATGAAAACTGATGTTGCAGCAACAAGAACAACAAAATAAACTAAAATAAACATTTGTATAAAATATTAAATATGTAAGCTAACACACACACACACACACACACACACACACACTCACTCACCCCCACTCCTCGCCTCCCCCACCCCCTCCTTTTTGTGTGTGTGTGTGGCTAATATCACTTTGTGGAAAGACATTAAACTGAAGACTACTACAACAACTACTACTACATGTACTACTACTACTACAAGTAATACTACTACACACACTCACACACATCTAAATGTACACGAAAACGAAGGGCTTGCTAGATATCCAACTTACAATATTTCCAAATTTTCGCCCATTTTAGGCTTTATAAAGGCACTCTGTGAGAGGGGGAGAGAGGGGGGGGGAGGGTGAGGGGGAAGAGAAGGGAGAGAGGGAGAGAGAGGAGGGAGAGAGAAAGAGAGACGCACACAAGCCATACAAAAATTAACAATAATACGCATGCATTCATGAAACAGAATTTACCCGGCAGCAAAAGCACATGGAGAGAGCATGGTAAACCGAACCCGTCAGAACTCAAAATCTTATATAATCAAGCATGGTAAATCGAACCCCTAATAACTCAAACAAATCTACCGACGCTACTGATAAATCAATACACAAATGTATCAGAGTAAACCCCCACATGTTGGAGAGGTTCGACTGAACACAGGGCGACCCTCATTCAGGTCATCAGCTGGTCAGTCAAGTCTGTGTGTAAACACTACATGACCTCGCTATCACTCATAGTGCGGTCACTTTTGAGGGCAAAGGGTGTTGACCCGAGCATACACAGACAGCCGTAATCGTAAGCATTTACAACCCCAGAGTGCGTAAGAGCAGGGTTCATTGACCTGAAAGAGGGCTGCCGGCCGAAGCCCAAGGGTCTGACTTGTCTTTTGGTTACGCCTCGCTTGTCTGAATGTCGAGGCAGACGACTCCCGGATGAGATGGGATTTTATCAGAAACAATAAAGCTTAATTCACAACATAGCTATAAAACAAATTTGGGACGTGAATCTGAAAATCTTTAAAAAAAATAAATAAATAAAAATTCTACGTACCTGCACTCACACTGGTGGTTTGCTTGAGCCGGAGAAACCTCAGCTGTTGCAGTGGCACCCTTTCACACTTGCGTCACGGATAGGTCCCAAGCAACTGTGGGTCGATTCAGGGGAGGGAATGCTTTTTTCTCTCAGAGACTGAGTTCTTGCTGTCGGTTCTACCAAGTAATTTTGTGCACCCGGCGTTTTTGTTGTTGTTGTTGTTGTTGTTAGTGTTTTCTTTTTTGTTTGTTTGTTTGTTTTTGTTGTTGTTGCTGTTGTTTGTTTGTTTGTTTTTCCGCACATAAGAGAGTCAACAACTACAACGAATTCTCAGCTTATTTTCGAGGATAATAATTATATTAGCGCTTGTCACAGTGTGCTTTATCATCCACTCCGTCCAAGTCCCTGCACTGTTGTGCATTATACAAGAAAAAACAACCATAGTTATTACACAAAGTGCATGGAAAAAAAAGCTGTAGAAAAACAAATACAAGCAAGTATCAAGTGAGATACAAGCAAGTGCCTGTTGCATGAACTTACCAAGTCAGGATAGGGAGACAGACAGTCGGACTGGCATGCAGTGATCGCGGCTGAGTGACATTGCCCGCAGAAAAAGTGTCCTGGCAACGTTTTTTGACGTAAAAGAAAAAGAAAAAAAGCCTACGATCAGGTTTGGCACAATGTCTGTTATACAAACTGAAACTGATCAGTTGGAATATCTGGTAATCTCTATGAGTATATAAAAAGCTTGTTATCTAATAGAATCATTCGAGCAAGGGTGGGAACACATTATTCTTTGCCACACAAACTTGACATGGGAATTCCACAGGGCTCAGTTATAGCCCCTATTCTCTTTAATATTCTTATTCAGGATCTCCCAAAAGCATTGTCAAATCATGTAGTTTTAGTACAGTATGCTGATGATATATGTATGATATGTATGTGGATGGGTGTCAATCTAAAAAAAAGAAAAAAGTCAACCCCACAAAGAGCACAGAATTACATACGTCGTTTGTATCAATCTGATCTTGATAACCTTTAATTGGTAACTATATGTTTGAAAATGGTCTAGCTTTGTCGACTGAAAAAAACATGTATGATGTTGTTTAATTCAGGTGGTAACCCATCTGGCATAACCATTTTTGAGTTACTTGGTGACGTCATTGATTATGAACAGGTGGTGAAGGTTTTAGGTGTTTATCTTACTTCAAAGCTGACATGGAACATTCACTTTAATTACATCTTAACAAAGGCAAGGAAAAGTATCGATTTTATTAACTGAAAATCATAAGCTGCTTACTGGCCCTGGGGAATGGATACAAAAACATTGATTCATCTTTCCATGGCCCTTGTAAGATCTAAGGTAGCCTATGCACAAGAAATATTTTCAGTGCACCTAAATATCTATTACAAAAGATTCAAAGTGTAGACTGTAAGGCTATCAAAACTGCCCTCGGAGTGCCGTCTCATACATCCAACCAGGAAACATACAAAACAGCCGGAATTCCACCAGCTTGCTATACAAGATTAATAACCCCTACTTTCTTCCGTATAAAACTTGATGCGCTGAAGACAAAGTATAGTAAAATGTTACATGCATCTGTGGTAAGCAGTTCAGCTTGCATCATTGTTTGTTTCACTGTCAGCAGTTACGTACCTTCTTGCCCAATTATTTCAAAGAGAATAACAATTCTGCAAATGATTTTTGGAAAGTTATTTCTGACGATGTTCTTGTGGTCGAACTTTCACAGGCATTAGTTCATAGCCCTATTTCTACATTCCTTTAATGTACTTCAGAACGAACGAACGAACACACACACACACACACACACACCACACCACACCACACCACACCACAGACGGACCAGAATGGGGGGCGGAGGGTGGAGGAGGTTGTCAGTCAACCGCACATAGGTTGACAGAGAGAGAGAGAGAGAGAGAGAGAGAGAGAGAGTCATTTAACTGCAGGTGGCAAAAGATGCAAGCAAGATAAATGTGGAGGGAGTAGGACCGGCCTGTGCTGACGCATCTATTTTCCCGGATATTCAGTACGTGTTAGTAGTTGGGTTTTGTTGTTGTTGTTGTTGTTGATTGCTTGGCCGGTTTTTTTTTTGTTGTTGTTGTTGTTGTTGCTTTTAGCGAATTCAGTCATTCTAGTGACTGAGTTACTTCTTTTTCTCCAGTCCAATTTTATTCCTGTGTCTTATTCATAATTATCTGCACGTATCATTTCTGAATACGCTGAGAGCCGCACTGCATGGTATAAGCACTATATAAATGCAAATTATTATTATTACTATATTATTATTATTATCATCATCATCATTATCATATGAATTGTTCACCAAGTCTCATGGCTTCCCGGGTTTTCGGTTATTCTTGTCCCTTAAAATGTTATTTACAAACCGAATATGTGAATCAGTTTTGAAAAGGGGGCTGTAGAATGATAACGATAATCAGTTCATCATTCTTCCTTTATTGTTTCTGTCAGTTTATGCTATAACTAATCAGTGACTCATCGATCCGTCCCTTGTTTCTTTCTTCTTCATTATATAATTTCTTGATCACCTGGCCATTTCCGTATTCCGTCTTTCTTATGTTAGATTCCCCCCCCCTGCTTCCTTCTTGATTCAGTTCTCTCTCTCTCTCTCTAACCTTGGAGACGAACGACTGGGGAGGGGGGAGGGGGGCACAGTACCTGCCTGCCACATTGACTTTTTACTGATCGAGTAAGCAAATGACAAAATACCAAAGTGCTTTGTAGTTTAGTTTATTTTGATTTCGTGTTTCCTTTCTGTTCCATTCTATTTGTTTTGCACCATTTTTGTTCTGATTTGTACCTACTGTGTCAGAAGAGATTTACAGCTACTAGTAATGACATTAAACATTTCAGTGTTCAGTGTTCTCAGTCTCTCTCTCTCTCTCTCTCTCTCTCACACACACACACACACACACACACACACAGACACACACACACACACACACACACACACACTGCGTTTCTCTGTCAGTGTTCAGCCTTTTGTCCGGTTCCGTAGTCTTCTTTCTTACTTTTATTTCCAGTTTTCCATGTGGGGGCATGACAAGTGACTTCTCACTGATGAATGAAAAGCGTCAATACCCTACGTATATAGGCCCTACCCGTAACCCGTATCATCGCATACGCAAAACATGAAATACAAAACCGCCGACCTTTCAATATTTACAACGGCCGTGATTCACTGGCGGACACTATTTCAACGATATCATCACATCTTGCTCAAGTTCAGAACGATTCAACACATATTTTTAAGAGCCTCGATCAGTATATAGCCAACCACAAGGGCCGGTCTATCAGGGCCGGCGGAAAACCCGTCAAAAACTAAAAGCTGAATAATCAATATCAAGTATTTCAGTCGTTTTTGTCTTCTCACGTTTTTCTTTCATTTTATTTTATTCTATTCTAATTAATGCGTTTACCTGTTTCAGTGTTCATATTCTTTGATAATGCTATTTAATTTTTTTTATGTCTTTAATTTTTTTTTTTTTTTAAATTTAGACCTGACTAGAGTGTTGGGTTTACTGTAAGGACATCTGCCTTTTCTTTTTCTTTTTTTTCTTGTGTGTGTGTGTGTGTGTGTGTGTGTGTGTGTGTGCGCGTGCGTCGTTTTGTTTTTCAATGAGAAACTAGTTTGAAGACTGGCATTTGGTGTGGCGAAAATGAATCAGTCCACACGCTTCGTCCCCTTGAAACTGAAACTGAAACAGAAAACGGATGCGAAGTCTGGCTCCGCGAGTAATCCGAGTCAATGCGAGTAATTATTGTCGGAATTAAAACGGTTGTGTCCTGTCAGTCTGTGGTGAATCAGCACTGAACACCACCAAAGTGACTATATCAACAGCAGCTTTGGATGTCTGGTGGCCTTGTGCCCCGGACCGGCCGGCTGCATGTATAATCATTCTAATTACAGCGTATTACAACCGTACCATAGAGCTCGGGTGTGGATTAATACCGTGGATTCGGGGGGAGGGGGGGGGGGGGGGTTAAGCGGCACGGGGTGTGCCACTGATTAAAAAAATATAATCAATTTTTTATTTTTTTAAAAGATATTTGGTCGTCACGAGCTAAATGCATTTTCGGTGAAGTTCTATTTTAGCGATCCTAAATTCAGGAACCTATTTTAGACCCACCGGCAATTTTTGTGCATGTATTAAACGATATTGCCATTAGCAGATGTTGTAACCCGCCATTTTCAGTGGATCTCGACTCCTATTTTGTACGTCAGGTTATTTTTGTGCAATTTTGATGCGGATTCAGTCACTAAACTAACGCCGCCACCATCTTGCTTCACTGAGTTTTTTTCCGTTTTGGACCCACAACTGAACCACGAACATGTAACCAATAGATGCAATAACTTAGGACATACACGTATGACTACTGTATAACAGTTTGAAATATTTGGGAACTGGTT
>NC_134887.1:9305716-9365716 GCF_041734735.1 Babylonia areolata
GCTCCAGACAGGACGTGGAGAGGACGACACCAACCCTACTGCACACCAAGATCCATGGCTCCAGACAGGACTTGGAGAGGACGACACCAACCCTACTGCACACCAAGATCCATGGCTCCAGACAGGACTTGGAGAGGACGACACCAACCCTACTGCACACCAAGATCCATGGCTCCAGACAGGTCGTGGAGAGGACGACACCAACCCTACTGCACACCAAGCTCCATGGCTCCAGACAGGACTTGGAGAGGACGACACCAACCCTACTGCACACCAAGATCCATGGCTCCAGACAGGACGTGGAGAGGACGACACCAACCCTACTGCACACCAAGATCCATGGCTCCAGACAGGACTTGAGGAGGACGACACCAACCCTACTGCACACCAAGATCCATGGCTCCAGACAGGACGTGGAAAGGACGACACCAACCCTACTGCACACCAAGCTCCATGGCTCCAGACAGGACTTGGAGAGGACGACACCAACCCTACTGCACACCACGCTCCATGGCTCCAGACAGGACTTGGAGAGGACGACACCAACCCTACTGGCTCCAAACAGGACTTGGAGAGGACGACACCAACCCTACTGCACACCAAGATCCATGGCTCCAGACAGGACTTTGAGCAGACGTCGTCATTCATCAGACAGGCTGGAATGACACTGTGAAGAGGCGAAAAAGAAGACGAGGAAGAAGAAGACGAGGGAGAAGAAGAAGAAGAGGAAGAAGAAGAGGAGGAAGAAGAAGAAGAGAAGGAAGAAGAAGAAGACTAGGAAGAAGAAGAAGATAAGGGGGAGGAAGAATAATAAGACAAGGAAGACGACGAGGAAGAAGAAGAAGAAGACGAGGAAGAAGAAGACAAGGAAGAAGAAGACGAGGAAGAAGATGAAGAGAAGGAAGAAGAGAAGGAAGAAGAAGAAGAGAAGGAAGAAGAAGAAGAAAAAGACGAGGAGGAAGAAGAAAAGGAAGAAGAAGACGAGGAAGAAGAAGACGAGGAAGAAGAAGAAGAGAAGGAAGAAGAAGAAGAAGACGAGGAAGAAGAAGAAGAGAAGGAAGGAGAAGAAGAAGGCCGGACTCACCAACACACATAAAAGAAAAAGCAAACGGATATTTCAACATCTGAATTTTTTTTTTTTTTTTTTTACTTGAAAAAATCTCTTCTTAGATAAGAAAATATACAAGAAAACATGACATCAATGCGTTCGTTAAAATGATATTCAATCATGATTCACATGATAATACAGCTCTCAAAACTCACTGAACACAATGTTTACATACCCTCAAAACTTGAACACACATCCTGCTAAGAGTAGTACTATTCAATGATTTCTGCTAAGTGTGTTAAGCCAAGCTCCATCAAGATGCTTACATGGTTTAATAAAGTACAAGAAATGACGAAAAGTACTAGGAAAATCTATTCCTTGTGTGTGTTCTTGAGTGTGTGTGTGTGTGTGTGTGTGTGTGTGTGTGTGTGTGTGTGTGTGTGTGTGTGTGTGTGTTTATTTGTTTTCATTTTATTTGTTTGTTGTTTTTTTTATGTTGGGCACGTGCTGCTGCCAAAAAGAAAATCTCTGTACCAAAGTATAGACAATAAAGTTTGTGTATTTGTTCGTATTCAAGTGTGTGTGTGTGTGTGTGTGTGTGTGTGTGCGCGCGCGCGCGTGCGTGCGCACAAACATATATGTATTTAATGACTGTATAAGCATATACTAACTGGTGTATGAAAGAGAGAGAGAGAGAGAGAGTGTGTGTGTGTGTGCATGTGAGAGAGAGAGAGAAAGAGAGAGGATTGGAGAGAGAGGGAGAATGTGTTAGTTTCAAAATCAGAAAAATACCACTTTTCTTGAGAACTGTTCCTAAGTTTACATGATGCTTACCAGTGGAATGTCATCCCCATTTTACTCATTAATACTAGCACAGGCTTTGGATTTCAGAAGTTTGTGAGATTACTGGTGACTACATTACTACAACTACAAGCGACGGTCCATCAAAACTGCAATACTTCAAAGCAAAGCGTCTTACTGCACTGCCAACTCAGCCATTTCGTTACAGGAATACTGGCTTCCATTTGAGGTCTGTTAATCTCTAGACAGGTATGTTCCCATACACTTCTGAATCTCAACATGGTGATGTTTGCAGATATGAATGACGTCCCTTCGTTCATGGACAACACTTGAACAGTACTGAGATAATCACACACCTACCACACCACGAAGACACAAATCTTTGAATGCCAAAACAAAACTGTTCACACACACACACACAGATCAGCAGAATTAACCCATTCAATCCTGGGAAATTTACAAACTCGGAAGGCTTCCATGCCATATTCATGTGTGTAAAAAAAACAAAAACAAAAAAAAAAACCGCAGAAAATAAACCGCTTTTCTTCCACTGAATCATGTGTGGACACATACAGAAATAATGTAAAAAGTTAGCTCCCTTTCTTTCACATAAAAGACACAAAAAAAAGCCCTCCTCGGCAAAACTTATAACACTGCAGAATGGACAGCTGATGCCCATCCCAGTGTTTACAATATCACTACTTAATCACCAGAGCAAAAACGGCACAAGAAGTACATCAAAGACTGCAAAAAAAAAAGAGAGAGAGAAAAAAAAAGTATCAAGGCTTGCTGAAATAAAGAAAGGGGAATGAACTGGGAAGGAAGAAGAAGCCAACAGCGAAGGCAGACGAAAAAAGGCAGAAACAAAGAGTGCCAACAGAATAGAGGAAATTTCTAGAACAGAAATCCAGAAGGCCAGGATGCTATTTAGTCTGAAATATCCTAACAGCCCATAGGGGCCAGCTGCATGACACTCACAGTCTTACCTTCAAGTGAGGCAGAACAGAGTGCGTCAACAGCAAACACAGTAATGCTAGAAAAAACAATGTTCTCCCAACCAGCCGAGTGGTTAATATATCATGGACTGACAACTGGAAGGGCGCAGATTCGAGCCCCATCAGACATGTTTTTTTGTTGTTGTTTTTTTCAGCCCACAGCCGACTCCTACCCAGAGCTGAGTGTGTTATGGGCTCAACTGGGAAGGCTGGGACCACACAGTCGAGAGTCATCAACTTCATGGACATGTCTTCTGGAGTGTTGCTCGAATTTCCTGACCAACACTGTGAATGTCTGTGCTTCTCAACCTGGACGGCGCCAGGATATATTATTATGGGAGTACAGCCTTGTCAAGAAGTCAAAACCTAAATGGACAATCCCCAACAAACCCCCCAATAGTGGCATCGTCATCAACCCCCTTGTTATTCATCATCATTAAAAACTATACAGAAGACAAAATGTCCAAAATTCTGGGACAAACACATGCGAAAAGTGATCTTCTGATGCTTCACATTGGAAGCAGGAATATGTGGACAAAACAAACATTTCATGATTGAACCAGACATTCACAGTTAAAATAACTAACTGCAGACAAAGCACAGCCTAAAATTCAATGCAAAGCATAGACTACTGAGATGCAAAAAAAATAACAACACCATAATGAATTTGCCAAACAGATCTGTTTTCAACAGAGACTTAAAAATAAATGCAAGAAAGTGGAACATGTAATAAGCTGTGACAAGAGATTCTTTAGTTGAGCCAAATGAAAAACAAAATAAAAAAAGAAAGAATTTGTAATAAACATGATATCTGATACAGGAAAAACCGAAAGTTCCGCTTTCTTCCCGCCACAACCAAATTCCATGTCAACGTCCAGAAAGAACAAGAGTGATCTATGCTCTTAAAAACATCCGATACAATATAGCGGGAAGCAGGAGGGTGTCTCTCTCAGCAGAAAGGAAGCTAGCTAATTAACCCCTTCACTCCTCAACCATGGTGAAATGAGATCAGAGTGTCTTGAGTCTGAAGCGCAGTTACTGTTGTTTGTGTGTTTGTCAACAGCGCAGTTGATTATGGTGAATGAAAAGTCCACGCTCCCAAGTATTTGTATTTCTTTTTATCACAACAGATTTCTCTCTGTGAAATTCGGGCTGCTCTCCCCAGGGAGAGCGCGTCGCTACACTACAGCGCCACCCATTTTTTTTGGTATTTTTTCCTGCGTGCAGTTTTATTTGTTGTTTTTTCCTATCGCAGTGGATTTTTTCTACAGAATTTTGCCAGGAACAACCCTTTTGCTGCCGTGGGTTCTTTTACGTGCGCTAAGTGCATGCTGCACACGGGACCTCGGTTTATCGTCTCATCCGAATGGCAAAGTGGAAGAAGGCCTGGACAACAACAAAATGGTGACCGACTTCCAGACCTGTGAGCTCAGCAGTGAGGTGGCCACCCTTCACTGACCAGCCTATTCCTCAGCAGCAACCAAGGGGTTAACAGGAAAACGCACAAACTGAAAAAAAAATCCAGCCTACCCCAAACGTCGCTGGGAAAAAAAAACCACACATAACATCAAAATTAATTCAATTAAGTGAAATCAAATAATAAATAAACAGATATTATTAACAAATAAGTAAATAAATCAAGCCCACGGTGTTGAGTTAGCCCACAGTACATGATTGTATAAGTTGGTCTGCAATACTCCATTCAACACAAATTATATATATATATATATCTGTCTATCTATCTATCTATCTATATATAATATACATATAATATATATATATATATATATAGAGAGAGAGAGAGAGAGAGAGAGAGAGAGAGAGCCAAACTGAAGTCACAATATACCTACCAGCAGTATTTTCACTGGTATACAAAACCACAAATCAACATCAGGATTTTCAAAACGTACACAAGCTAGTCAGCTTTATGTATACATGTATGTTGTTTTTCTCACACAAAGCCATGTTGACCAGGAATATAATATCACATTCTCAGTAATTCTATTAAGGCTAAAAATGTCACCTCGGAAGTAGGTGTCACACTCCCTCTTGTTTTATTTTCAAACGATATATATATATATATATATATACATATATATACATACATATATATCAATCACAAGTATCTATCTATCTATCTATCTATCTATATATATATATCACAACAAGTGTAACATACCACTATTTTTTTTACATGTCCAGCAACATGCATCATGTTAATATGATGTTCTACACTGGATTGTATTAACCAATTATGAACAATATAGATTTTACAATACAGCATCTCTTAGCATCACACATCAGTCTAATTCAACATTGTACACCGGATCGTACCGACCTTTCTAAAGCCACAGGGTACACAAGTCCTTAAGACTTGCACCCCTTTCGCTGGAATGTGTGGAAATATCAAATCGTTTTCTCTCTTATTTTAAAGCCTCGTTTAGTGGAAAATGAATTTGTTGAAGTTTACAACAGATACACACACATATACAACATACACACAGACAACCAAAACTGTTGTTTCATGGCCTCGTTGTCTTCACAGACCTGAGCTAAAGAGGGGCAGTGATGATGATGATGGAGTCTCCCGTCGGTCCGACCGATGAGTAGGCAGGCAGGCTTATCTGTCGGTGTGTGTCCTCATGTGGGAGAAGAGGCCGATTCTGGATGCGCAGCACTTCCTACAGGTGTTGCAAGGGTAAAAACGTCTCCAGAAGTTGAGCCCTGCTTCCTTCGCTCACGCTTCTCCTTAATGGCCAGCGTTCTCTTGTTTTCAAACGTCTTTATGCCACTAGAGCACAGCAATCCTCCAGCGAGAGCGGTCAAGGGCATCAGTTTCCCAGGAAGCGATGTCTATGTCACAGGCTTTGAGGTTTGTCTTCAAGGTGTCCTTGAAGCGCTTGCAGGGTCTTCCAAGTTCACGGTGGCCTTCCTTCAGCTGGCCATACAAAAGCATCTTCAGGATCCTGCTGTCTGTCATGCAGACAATGTCCTGTCCAGCGAAGGGGCAGTGAAATGGATGGTAAAAGCTATATAAAAAAAGCAGCACTATTTGACAGAAGTCAACAAGAATGCAATCAAAAATGTAAAGCTAATGACCTGATTGTCTCTACAAATTAATGCCCAACACCTCAACTTGCAAAGCATTCCTTTTCTTTGCTTCCAAATTAAAATTCACAATTAACCCGCACTCTGCTAAACTGTCAGAGAAATTCAGCAAAGAATGAACTGTAAACATATGTCTAACACAAAAGAACTGTAATGGAAATCAAAGAAAAAGCAGCTAGAAAGCAAACTGCTTGCAAAACAGCCAAACAAATGCACAGGCAGTTTCCAAACAACCAATCTCACTAAATTCTGCATGCGTGTGAAGGACTAGTGTGAAAGTGCTTTGACTGCTCTCTGCAAAAGAGGCAGTGGAGTAAAAACACCTTTATTATTAGAGAAGCAGAACAAAGGGGCATGACTGTCTTACCAGAAATGCTTGAACAGTAACTGCTTCACGCTAAAGGTGTCTCATGATCACGATAAGCTGATGTACGATGCGTGCATATAACTGAAGTTAAAGGTCCCATAGTCTTTCAAGGCTATCGGGGAAGTGAATTCATATCCACCGTGTCTATGGCTCGGAACAGGAAGGCAGGGCCCTATCCCCTCCTTTCGCTGTTTTTCACCTTCCCCAACTGAAGTCGGGTACCCCTTTCCCACATGGGTGGACTGAAGACAATCAGAGTAAAGTGCATGCTGAAATGGGGCCTCAAACCCTGATCACTGGTGAACACTGGATCACAAGTCCAACGCCTTCCTGATTCTACCACAGTGCCTCCTATAAAACTGTCTCAAGATTAATAAACAAAAAAAACCCTCCCAAAGCCACACATTTAGGCAGTGGGTGGGGAGTAGCAGAGACAGAGAAACGCCACAGACACCAACATGTAGATGACAGCATCTGATCATGATTCCATGGGAAAGGTTTATTCAAAACCGATCACGTGTGCCCTTTCAGAAACACATTCACCATCGGTACGACTTTCAGTACACAAAGTTTGTTGCTGTGCACTGAACACCACCGAAGTGACTCAGCAGCAGTGCAGGGTCTCCTCTGGTGTGTGGCCTCCTGGCGACCTAACATCGATGGTTCCCTGTGGACTGCCGACGCTGGAACTGCTACGGACGAACCCGGGTGTGGCCGTGTATGGGGGAATCTAAAGGGGGAATCTAAATGAGCGGCGTGGGAGTAATGCCACTGAAACGGTGCAGATGATGGGGCAGCAAAAAAAAAAAAAAAAAAAAAAAAAAAAAAAAGTTTGTTGCTGTGCTGAGGAAGGACAGGCAACAAAACCACGAATCTATTCATAAATACACAAGCCATTTATGTAGGTGGCAAACAGTGGCGAGAGAACTCAGACTTGTTAACACAGACGATGGGGGGACACCAACAAACTGGCCGATGAACGTAGACTAAGGAAAGCCTTGACTGCCTCATGCGTCCAACGACATGAAAGCATCTAATGACACAGAAGCGTCTAAGTCTCAGTAAGCCATAATATGAATAATATACATATTCACTAGGGACGAGACGATTAAAAGGAAAAAAAGTTCAATGACAAAACACCCACCAAGATGGTACAATCTGTAACAACACTGCAAACAAATACGACAAAAAAAAAAAAAAAATGTTTATCAAGAATATATTTACTTTGTACATTTTCTAACAGAAGGATGTATAATGACATTTATAATTATCAGAGAATGCATTAATAATAATAATGGATACTTATATAGCACACTATCCAGAAATCTGCTCTAGGTGCTTTACAAAAATGCTTTTGTTAACATAAAACATCATATCTATGTTACATACACACACAAAAATGTGACTACACACACACACACACACACACACGCACACACGCTGCACCCATACATTTTAACATACATGTGTCTCTAACAGCTACCCTAACACATACGCACACATAGGCAGGCACAAACTTACATAAACACACGCATTAATGCCCTGGGTGACTGACAACAACTGAAGGTTTGTGCACAGTATACATGAAACTGCAAAAGAAAAAAAAAAGAAGAAAAAAAAAAGAAGAAGAAGCCAGGACTGCACCACAGACATGTTCCATTTTCTGGTCGGTGAAAAACGAAAACCAACCTGCCATGGGGTTGTTCCCCTTTCAGGTTCACCTCCTCCTGTCACTCAATGCCACGAAATGCATATCATGAAATAAAGGACACAGGATTTCTTATTAACTCACTCAGTACGGCCAGTCCTCTCTTCTCCTCTACACAGACCCCTCGGATGTCCAGTGGGTGTCTCAATGACCCAACCTTTAGCTTCCGTCGTCAGAATTGTGCTATTCTTTGTCAACATTCACCTCTTCAGTATAAGAGCCTTCCGCTTGCAATATTTTGATGATGGTAATTGGGGTGAAACGCTGTTAACGTCGTCTCTTTCGCCGTTCGTACGGAGAGAGTTAAAACAACAACAACCCAACAACAACACAAATTTTTTTTTTTAGTTACAGTTACAGTTTTTAGTTACTGATTTTAATTTTCCCCCCAACTAACTGTACAGTATGACAGCATTTTAGTCAACAGTATTAAAAAAAAAATTCCATTATCTTTACTGCATAATAGCATTTCAGTTGAGTGTATTTTTCTTTCCATCAACTGTGCAGCATGATAGCATTTTAGATGATTTAAAAAATTTCAATTTATTGTACAATATGACAGCTTTTTGTGACGAAGCTTTAATTTTTCCACTCACTACACAGTATAATAGCATTTCAGTCAACTGTATTTCAATTTTTCCATTAACTGTACAGTATGATAGCATTCTGGTTGATTGAATTTTAAGAACAAACTTTAAAAAAAGATGGTGGGGAATATGAACAAAATTTCTTGACAACCTATTTTGATTTCATTGTGATGAATTATGACAAAAATCAAACTGAGGGTTAAAAAAAAAAGGGAGGGTGGAGGTGGGAGTGGGGGTTGTGGAAGAGGGATGTGATTAGATAAAAAAAAAAAAAAATTGATAACCTATTTTGATTTCATTGTGATGGCTTCTTGCTAACTGTCCCTTGACATTAACATTAACTCTTTCCATACGAACGGCGAAAGAGACGGCGTTAACAGCGTTTCACCCCAATTACCATCATCAAAATATTGCAAGCGGAAGGCTCTTGTACTGAAGAGGTGAATGTTGACAAAGAATACCACAATTCTGACGACGGAAGCTAAAGGTTGGGTCATTCAGACACCCACTGGACATCCCGAGGGGTCTGTGTAGAGGAGAAGAGAGGACTGGCCGTACTGAGTGAGTTAACATGACAGCTATGTTTGACAGTGATGTCACACAGTGATGTTAAACCGCGATGTCTCTCTTCAACGGCTCTTTTTACCGGTACAGATCCTGACCAGCTGATCTTGACATGTATCACTTCATCACGAACATGACTAAGTTTACAACAACAAGAACAGAAATCTTGACATTCATCCACTTCATCACTGACATGATCAAGTTTACAACAACAACAGTGTCTCCCCAACCTTACAGTCCCTGGCATAAGGGAAGGGCTGCCTGGGTTAAACTGACAAGATCAATATTTTTTAAAAAAAAGAAAAAAAGGTCATTCAAAAGCCCACTTTCATACAGAACAAAAGCAGCTGTAAACTCAGAAATACACACACACACACACACACAGCTTATACAAACACACACTCACCCACAAGTGCTACTTACACCATGACTACATTTCTTAAACTAAGGGTCACTCAGCTTTTGCTGGTTAACTCAGCACATAAGAGACCCCTACAATCTGTGTTTGGCACCGTGCAGATCTGAAAGGCAAATCATTCTGACTGGCTGAAGAGCACACATTTTCCATCAAACACACACCATTCATTATCACCGACCAATGAACAAAATGAAACAAAGAGTAACAAATGCTGCAGGTTGGAGGATATCTTTCAATTTTGTGTGTGGGTGTGGGTGTGTGTGTGTGCGTGCGTGTGTGTGTGTGTGTATGTGTGTGAGTGTGAGTGTGAGTTTTCTTCAGTTTAACGTCTATTCACTATAAGTGTTATTAGACGGAAAGGAGAAAAGTAGTGGATAAAGGGAAGGGAATGCATGTGAATATCAGTGTAAGAAAGTGTTCATTTTATGTAGTAGAGGAAAAGTACATTATAAGATATTAAAGGTTAAAGAGATTGTGAGTGTGAGTGTGTGTGTGTGTGCGTGTGTGTCTGTCTGTCTGTCTGTGTATGTGTGTGTGCGTGTGTGTGTGTGTGTGTGTGTGTGTGTGTGTGTGTGTGTGTGTGTGTGTGTGTGTGTGTGTGTGTTCCGTATGGAACTGGAAACTTGCTTTCATTTCTCAATTCACAGACCTGGGAGAGAGGGAGAGAGAAGGAGAGACAGACAGACAGACAGACCAACAGACAGACAGACAGAGAGAGGAAAAGAAAAGAAAAGAAAAAGGACAAGAAAAAAAAAGGGGGGAAAAACATGATAATTAAAAAAAAAAAACAAGTAGTTGAACACTTTTAAAAACTGGTTGCTTTAACAAAACACAAGATTCATAAAAAAAAATTTTTTTTAAAAGAAATTGAAAAAATTCCCAAAGAAGTATTCAAATACATTTCAACATCTCAAGATATTGCTTCACCCATTCAGTTAAAATAAGAGAGGAAAAAAAGCATGCACACCCATTTTTCAGTATTTGAAAAAACAACAACACTTTTTACATGAACCAAAATACAAAAAATGATATATTTCAACCCACTCAACAGAATGAAATAAAAATTGATATCACTTGAATATATATATATATAAAATCCTTGATTAAAATTCATGATATAAAGGGTCAAACTGAAAGAAAAAAGATGTTCTTTTCACCTAAAAATAATATTTTGTTCACTCAGAACTTTTCATGATGCAGACTATAAAAAAAAAAAAAAAAAAAAAGAAAAAAAGAAAAGAAAAAAGAATTAAAACTGTTCCACATTTTTCTTTCTTTTTTCTTTCTGTGTGTGTGTGTGTGTGTGTGTGTGTGTGTGTATGTGTGTGTGTGTGTGTGTGTGTGTGTGTGTGTGTGTTTGACACAATAATTCAAGACCATTGTACTCTCACTACAAGCTAATGATAAAAAAAACAACTCATACATCAGTCTTTCTTCAAACAATACTGACACAGTGACAGATGCAAAAGATTAAAAAAAAAAAAATATATATATATATATGTACTCACACACACACACACACATATATGTATATATATATATATATATTATATATATATATACCCAGCTCCCATCCCTTGCCCCCCCACACCCCAGGTAAAAAAAAAAAAAAAAAAAAAATCGAACTTCCATCTATTCCCCAATCTCTCCCTACCCCCCCCCCTCCTCCCCACACCCCTCCCCCCAAAAAACAACAACAATAAAATTAAAAAAATAATTAAACCCCCCCCCCAAAAAAAACAACAACAACCAACCAACCAACCAAACAAACCGAAAAAAAAAAAAAAAAAAAAAAAATCCACTTCAAACTCGGCACCTCCTCGTCACCATCATCACAGCAGCAGGAGCAACATCAGTGTCAGTCTCCGAGTTTTCTCTTCCCGCCTGAACAGTTTCGGTTTCAGTTTCAGTAGCTCAAGGAGGCGTCACTGCCTTCGGACAAATCCATATACGCTACACCACATCTGCCAGGCAGATGCCTGACCAGCAGCGTAACCCAACGCGCTTAGTCAGGCCTTGAGAAAAAAAAAGAAAAAAAAAAGAGGGGTGAATAAATAATAGATAAATACATTAAAAAAAAAAACTACTACAACTACTAATAATATTTATATGGCGCAAAAACTTGATGAAGGCAACTATAAGCGCACATAAATAAATAAATAATAATAATTATAATAATAAAAAAAAAAAATTTTTTTAAAAGCACAACCAATTACCAAACATCCATCCATTCTCCAGACCCACGTTTTTCGTTGTTGTTTTTTTTTAACATGTTTCAAGCCACATGCTCGTTCTCCTCCACCTCCTCCTCCACCTCCTCCTCCTGGGAAGTCTTGACGGACCCGTTCTGGATGACCAGTTCCTGTGTGGCCAGGGGGTCCTCCTCCAACACCACCCTGTGGGCCTCTTCGCCCTCCTCCACGTCGGCGATGACGTCCGGCAGCTTGTGCCGGTGGGTCTCTGGGAGGAGCAGCAGGAGGGCCCCCCCGAGCAGCATCATGCAGCCAAACACCAGGATGGGCACCAGCACCACCGAGCCCGCGCCCTGCAGCGCCATGCACACAGAACCACGGTAAGCTGTTGGTTTTTTTTTTTTTTTGAAGACTGATTAGCACATGTAAAAGAACCCATGGCAACATGATGGGTGGCACCAGCAGTAACTCTACGCTGTGCAACACACACACACACACACACTGGACTGAGGCATTGTTTTTTTTTTTCTTTTTAAAGGAGACTGATTAGCGCATGTAAAAGAACCCACAGCAACATGATGGGCACCAGAACTACCAACCCCACGCCCTGCAACACACACACACACACATACACACACAGGGGCAGTTATTTTTTTCTTAAGAAGACTGATTTGCACAATTACAAGAACCCACGGCAACATGATTGGGGGCACCAGCACCACCGACCTCCCAAACCTTACAGAACACACAACACAGGGCAGTTTTTAAAAGATACTTCAATTTAAAAAAAAAAATTTTTTAAGAAGACTGATTAGCACACATTAAAGAACCCACGGCAACAAGATAGGCAACAGAACCACTAACTCCACACCAAACAACACACACACACACACACACACACACACGCACACACACACATTCATACACAGAGAGAGGAGCAGCTGTTGGCTGTATTTCTATGAAGACTGATAAGCGTATGTAAAAGACCCCATGGCAACATGATGGGGGCACCAGCTGTTCTGATGGTCACAGTCGGACCTGACTGACTATTGTATTGTATTATATTACTGTTTTGTCACAGCATATTCCTTTGTATGAAACACAATGATAGCGCCACCCTTTTTTTTTCTGCCTGCAGGTGAGAGTGCGTGTGTGTTTTTATTTTCCTATCACAGTGGATTTTTTCAACGGAATTTTTTGCCAGGAACAACACCGCGTTGCTGTGGGTTCTTTTACACGCGCTACCAACCGTACAAGCATTAATTATGCCCAGTACTCACCAGCTGGTTGATCTGGGGGGCGATGACACCTCCAAGCCGGGCCCAGAATAGACAGGCTCCCATGCCAATGTTTCTGCAAGGAGCAAATTTAAAATCGTTAATCTTCTTTTAAACATTTACAGTTCAGCTCTTGTGGATAACAAAATCAAAATTCAGAACTTCACTTCCACTCTACCAAGAAATAAAAGAAATTAAAAAAAATGAACCCCCCCCAAAAAACCCACCCTCAAATGAGAACAATACATGTACGCTGCACAAAATGCACAGGCATAAAGGCATGCACATGCACACTCACACACACAGTAACATGTACAAGTACACTGCACACACACGCACATACACACACACACACACACACACTCTTGCACATACACATAGATACTCACAGACACACACTCACACACTCTTGCACATACACATAGATACACGTTCACACACACACACACACCACTGTGTCTGAACTACAGACCAATTTTATCTGCACACAAACAAGAACAAGGAAACTGGGGCAATACTATCATGTATAGGATATGTATGGCACAAACAAAAAATGTGAATGAATGCCTGAGTTACATTTCCATTTTCTGTCACAACCCACCAAAACACACACACACACACACACACACACACACACACACACACACACACACACACACATGGGCACACACACACACACGGACACTCACACACACACACGCGGACACACACACACTCACGCCTGATGACTGTTGGGTACAACTTAGTGGTGCAGACAAAACACACACACACAGACACACACACACACACACACACACACACACACACACACACACACATGGACACACACACACACGGACACACACACACACGGACACACAAACTCACAACTGATGACTGTTGGGCACAACTTAGTGGTGCAGACAAAACACACAAACACACACACGGACACACACATGGACACACAGACACACACACACACAGAAACACACACACAAAGACACACACACACACACAGAAACACACACACACACACACACACACACACACACACACACACACACACACCTGATGACGGTTGGGTACAGCTCAGTGGTGTAGACAAAGATGATGGAGAACAGTCCCCCCATGAAGAATCGTCCCACAATGGCAAAGGCCGTCGACACATGCTTCAGCTGCTCATGTTCTGTAACCACCCTAACATTCATCAGTATTAACTCTCTCCATACGAACGGCGAAAGAGACGACGTTAACAGCGTTTCACCCCAATTACCATCATCAAAATATTGCAAGCGGAAGGCTCTTATACTGAAGACGTGAATGTTGACAAAGAATACCACAATTCTGACGACGGAAGCTAAAGGTTGGGCCATTGAGACACCCACTGGACATCCGAGGGGTCTGTGTAGAGGAGAAGAGAGGACTGGCCGTACTGAGTGAGTTAATATCATCATAATCATTGTTCTAATAATAATAATGATAATAATAATCTAAAAAATTTTTTTTCTTATTATCATTGTCATCATCATCATTATATGAAAGAGAAATATGTTTCATTTATGTGCGAATGGTCATTTATCACTACATGATCTAATCATACTGTGTAAGATAACCATCTCAAATTCTATTAAGTTTAACACAAAAACAAATACACACACAGACACACAGACAGACACACACACACACACACACACACACACACACATATGTACATAGTAGTGAGAGACAGTGTTGTGCAATTTTTGTGTTAAATGTATCATTATCATCATCATCATCATCATCAGGAGTAGTAGTAGTAGTAGTAGTAGTAGTAGCAGTAGCAGTAGTAGTAGTAGTAGCAGTAGTAGTAGTAGCAGTAGTAGTAGTAGTAGCAGTAGTAGTAGTAGTAGTACCAGCAGTAGTGGTAGTAGCAGTAGAAGTAGTAGTAGCAGCAGTAGTAGTATCCTTTTCTTTTGATGAGCCCTCCTCTGCCAGAAGCAGCACTGACTTGGAAGTTATGTACCTTTGTTTATGAAGAGAGTTACCTCTCTTTATTATTTTGTTAACAATCCCACTTCCAGGTTTCACAGATCACACAATGCACCTTTAGTTTAACCCCTTGCCTGCTGAATCCTGGTAAACTGAGATCAGCGCGGCTTGAGTTGGAAACGAAGATCCTACTTTTTGTGTTCTCATCGACAATTGTGTCACTGATTTTCCCAGACCAAAAGCAACGGATGTCCCCAAGAGGTAGGATTCCAAACAGACAGACCATGGTGACTTGACATCCGGACCTGTAAGCCCTGTCCTATATCAGCCAGATGACAGCCCTTCACTGATGAGCATACTCGTCAGCGGAAGTCCAGGGTTAAACAGAATCAGTTTTCAAAACACTTTGTACCCATTCAGTGCAGCTGCACTGCAGTTTCAGTGGACCAGCACCCACAACAGCTGAGTGCACTGTTGAAGCCATACTTCCTGCACAAAGCATAGTTACACAATGTCATCAAAAACACGCTTAAACCCCCTTCATGAAAACACTGGCGAACAAGGTCCATTGTCTCACCTGAATGACTAGTACAAGTAATACAATATGATACCATGCAAGACAACGCAACACAGTGTAATACATTACAACACAGCACAACGCAATACAATGCAGTACAACACAGCAAAATGCAATACAATGCAGTATGACATAATACAACACAATACAATGCAATGCAACAAAACACAAAACAGCACAATACAATACAATGCGAGACAATACAACACAACGCAATAGGACACAATACAACATAATACACACAATGCAAGACGACACAACACAAACGCAACAGGACACAATACAACATAATACACACAATGCAAGACAACACAACACAAACGCAACAGGACATGATACAACATAATACACACAACACAAGACGACACAACACAAACACAACAGGACACAATACAACATAATACAAATGCAATGCAACACAATTCAAAACGACAGAACACAACAAAGCACCATGCAATGCAATACAACACAACACAACCCAGTACTTCTTCTTCTTCTGCGTTCGTGGGCTGCAACTCCCACGTTCACTCGTATGCACACGAGTGGGCTTTTACGTGTATGACCGTTTTTACCCCGCCATGTAGGCAGCCATACTCCGTTTTCGGGGGTAACCCAGTACAATATCAGCC
This sequence comes from Babylonia areolata, assembly GCF_041734735.1. Taxonomy (NCBI): domain Eukaryota; kingdom Metazoa; phylum Mollusca; class Gastropoda; order Neogastropoda; family Buccinidae; genus Babylonia; species Babylonia areolata. The sequence goes on from NC_134887.1 coordinate 9,321,935, forward strand.
ACTTGCCTGTGCCCTTGGGAATGGCAGCGGCCACAATGCAGCACAAGCCTGCCGCGATGAAACACACCAGCAGAGGCTTCTTGCGACCAAACCTGAAACAAGACATCACACACACCCCCACACTGACCCATAATAACCTGAACGTAAACAGAAACCACACGTAATGCACAAAATGACGCGTATTAACAGGCATACAGAATTAAAAAAAAAAAATAATAATGTCAACCAGCACCTCACACATCTTGGGCCCTCAAAAAATGAATTCAACACATTAAGAGTAACGAATTATCAAGTCCAGAAAGAAAGGCAAAAAAAAAATATTCAAGAAAAATTTTTTTTTCAAACAAAAAAAACAAAAGAAAACACATGTAGAAAAAAAAAAAAAAAAGAACAGAAAAAAGAATGGACCAACAAGGCAGAAAATAAGACAAACACACACACACACACACACACACAACACACACACACTCACAACACACAAACACACACACCACTCACAACACAAGCACACACACACACACACACACACAACTGAAGCTCACCTCTTCATGATCCACATGGACAGAGCATAGTGCACAAACTCCACGGCCCCAGAGATGAAGAAGTTGACGTACTTGTTCCCCGGCAGCGACACAATGCTGAACGTCAAACCGTAGTAGCCTGTCGTGATCGTCAGCCTGCGCACACGCACCATGCCACAAATCTCACATCTTTCTCTCCAGACAGATAACCATTTGCTGGAACGACGGGAACAGGTCAAGATCTTCCGCCTGAGGACTGGACACAACCGCCTGCTCCACCACATGCACACAAAATTTGGCACTGGACAGAGTGGAGAGTGCCCTTGTGGTGAGGGACCAATGACAACCGACCACATCCTTCAAGACTGTAGGACGCATGCAGCATCCAGGAGGAAGTACTGGCCAACACCAACAGCAGTGGAAGCCAAACTGTACGGCACCCTGGCAGAGATCAGGTTGGGTTCAATAGACAATAGGTCATATGACCGGAAGAACATAAAATCAATAGGTCATTTTGAAAATCAATAGGTCAAATATCACCTGGCCCGGGCTTTTTCAAACTTTAATAATGCACAAATGAAAGGAAAATGTAATACATTGGCCATTCTGGTCATTCATTGACTAGAAAAAAAAGAAGTTAAGAATGTCATTGATTTCTGACAAGAAAATGCAATGTTCTGGTCTTCTGCGTTGACTAGAAAACATATACGACTGGCTCATTTACTGCTGTCAGGCGATTATGCCTTGCGGGAAGATGACGCAAGGACAACCCTTGGTTTTGCAGCCTACTTTCAGTTTTCCCGGAACTGCACTCGGTTAATGCAAAAGTGGGAACGCCAATTCTTCTCGCCAAAGCTCGCGAAAGGCAGCGATAAAGATTCGTTTCGGATTTCGTTTCGTCACGGATCCGTATTTTAATAAACCAGTTTATAGTCATTTCCTGTAGGAGCAGACGACAAAGCGATCGCGATCGTGAAAGAGAGAGAGAGAGAGAGATGGTTACTTTGGTTGACCGACTGGTCATAAAAACAATAAGTCATGTGACCTGGCAACTTGAAAAACAATAGGTCATTTCAAAATTAAATGCGTCAATGACCGATGACCGATGTCGAACCTGATCCCTGCCCTGGAGGAGCTGCGACGGACGGCAGCCTTCATCGAGGACACCGGGCTGCTCATCTAATGGGAGGCGAATGAGGAAGAAGAAGAAGACGTCTTTCTCTCCCTCTCCCAGTCACCCTCCCCTCGACACACATCACCTGTCTGGGACACAGGCTGCCAACAAGAACTCTCCGGCCATCACTGGTCGTGTGCCAGTCGCTCCAGCGGTCCTCAAATGAGACCTGTCCTCTTCATGTCTGCCTCCTCAGCTCCATGTATTGGATGATGATTTGATAATATGGACACTTATATAGTGCCTTTATATATATATATATATATATTGCATATGATATACATATATATATATATATATATATCTACTGCCTATCTTAGGTCAGATACCAAGCTCTAAGCGCTTCACAAACAGAGAGCCATTTGCACGACAGGCTACCTACCTGGTGGCTGTGTATAGGAGTGCATGGGGGGATGGGGTTGGGGTACTTGGATTGAGCAACATGAGCAGTTTTTCTACCAAGACAGTGCAGGTGGTGGGGCAGCAAGAAAAAGAAGAGGAAAAACAAAACCAAATTTTTAGTTTCAAACAAAACAAAAAACACTGCAAATAATAAAGAGTGGTAACTCTCTCCATTCACAAGGTACACAACTTCAAGTCAGTGCTGCTTACGCGACCGATTCAGTTAGCACACAGATAAATAAAAGGTGCATTGGAACAAACCCAGACACTTCCTCTTCCTCTTCAGTAAAAAAAACACAGCAACAACAAACACACGACAACGACAACGACTGACCAGATGTAGAAGAGCAGCAAGGTGCGGCGCCGCAGGCGAGGGGTCCGGAACAGGTGCACAAAGTGGAACTTCTGCTCCGAGAGCTGGCCGTACTTGTCCGCCTCCTTGCTGACCACGCCCCACACGGCCTCCGGCACCGGGATGCCGTTGAACGACGCCACCTTCTCCACCAGCCTCCTCGCCTCCACCATCCGACGCTTCAGCAGCAGCCACCGCAGAGACTCCGGAATGATGCTGCAACGCCAACGACGACGGCGCACAGGTGAGCGACAACAGGTATTATCGACTGCATTGCACTGGTTTTTTTGGGGGGGTTTTTGTTGTTGTTTTTTTTGTGCTCCATAATTTGGGGCATTTTGCTTTCTATACTTCCATGATGATGGCCTAGAGGTAACGCGTCCACCTAGGAAATGAGAGAATCTGAGCGCGCTGGTTCGAATCACGGCTCAGCCGCCGATATTTTCTCCCCCTTCACTAGATCTTGAGTGGTGGTCTGGACGCTAGTCATTCAGATGAGATGATAAACCGAGGTCCCGTGTGCAGCATGCACTTAGTGCACATAAAAGAACCCACGGCAACAAAAGGGTTGTTCCTGGCAAAATTCTGTAGAAAAATCCACTTCGATAGGAAAATCAAATAAAACTGCACGCAGGAAAAAATACCAAAAAAATGGGTGGCGCTGTTGTGTAGCGACGCGCTCTCCCTGGGGAAAGCAGCCCGAATTTCACACAGAAAAATCTGTTGTGATAAAAAGAAATACAAATACAAATGATGGTGCTGACATTACTACGTCGTACTTTGGGGGTCCATTCAGATTTAACACTGTTTGACAAGGATGTACTATCATAATGTTATAGTGTGCCAGCAGTGTCACCCCCACCACCCAAACTCTGTCCCCTCCCCCCCCCCCTCCTTCTTATCTCCCTTCCCGCTCCATCCCAAGTCCAGTCTTTGAGGTTGTGCCGACACCACGCCATCCTCCCCCCTTCCACCCCTCCACCTCCTCACCCCACTCCCTAGTCGGTGCCTTTGGTCCGCGACACCCCGTCACCAGTCCCAGTCGTTGAAACGCGTGCGGTTATGTGACGTCTGCCACAATTCCCGTATTCGAAACAGACGAGCACGGCAGCCTGTCTTTCAAGTCGTTCCCCGTCTCCCCGTTCACAAACAGGGCTGAGCTAGACGGCGGGACTTCAGAACGTAAGCTAGGGAAAAGTTATGCTAATTCGAACTTTGATCAAGCCGGCTAACAGGCCCAGAGTTGTATTGTCCCGTCTCCCCAATCTCTTTGTGACGTAAACGGGTGAACCTGTCATCACAGAATGTTGTAGAAACAAGTGGGTTGAATTGTAGCGAATCAGATCAATCTGTTGAACTGGGATCAAGCAGTGAATCTGTCAGTCATTCACATAGCGTCACTAGGACAAGCAAAGATTGGTTATTTTAGTTCAACTAGTTAGGGGAGTGAGTGTTGTAGCTTAGATTAGTATACACAGTATGTTGGGGGAAGGGATAAAACCAGTCAGCACAGCCACTTCTTAGCTGTCTCCCAGAAGAACTGACGGACACAGGGTGACTGACTGATCAGTGATGTGAGGAACAAGGAAATCCCTGTTAGGCTGTGTGCTGCTTGTAGGTGCTGCTTATAAGTGCTGCTTTAGGTGTAGGATGATCTTTTTATTGTGTGCTGTATTGTAAAGTAAACACTCTATAAAAACCACTCCATGTGGCCCTGCTATTGATGTGAGGAGAGAGTGAGTGAGTGCATCATTAGTTAATCCTATATCCCCCTGTCTGTTCCCCTCTCTCTTCTATCAGAATCGAACCAACAACCAAAAACACCTTTTTACAATAACATATCCCGGCGTCCACCAGGCTGAGAGATACAGACACTTGCAGTGTTGGTCTACAAATTGATATGTGATCTGGCAACTTTGACTAGAAAGACAAGACCCCCCCATATATACGTATCCATATACATAGACACAAATACATGCACATGATATGTACACACTGCTGATACACATTGTGTCATTGTGCTGACATGGTACTTCAGAAATTAAAGAGAGAGAGAGAGAGAGTACAGTACAGTATAACGGAACACAACACAATATGTGTATACAGATAGATAGATATTTATACAGATATATGTAGAATACATTACAGTACTTTACAGTACAATGCAGTGCAACACAACTCAACACAACATATAGATATAGATATATATATATACAGTACAGTACAGTACAACACAATGCAATGCAATGCAACGCATCGCAACACACACACACACACGTTGAGTACAGTACAACACAATGCAATGCAACGCATCGCAACACAACACAACAACATATACATATATATATATATATATATATACATACAAACACACGTCGAGTACAGTACAGTACAACACCACACAACACGAACGACCCACCAGAGGTAGAAGAGCAGCAGCACTGGGGGCAGGCTGATGGCCACCTGCAGGTGGCGCCAGTTGGGCAGGGCGAAGGCCAGGCCCGGCAGCACCATGACGGTGGCGCCCCAGAAACACTCGATGACGGCCGCCACCATGGGGCGCTGCTCCGGCATGAAGAACTCCATGGCCAGCACGTAGGTGGACGTCTGAAGGCCCTGGTGAGGGGAGGTAACACAGCGCTTTGTTTTCATCTCCAGTGACCAACCACACACACCCCTCCCCCACCCCCGAAGAACTGAATGGTATCTCCAGTGACCATCCCCCAAAAGGATCAATGACAACCTCCAGTATCTACCCCATGAAGAACCATTTCTTATCTCCAGTGACCACCCCGCACAGGATCAATGACAACCTCCAGTATCTACCCCATGAAGAACCATTTCTTATCTCCAGTGACCATCCCCCAAAGGATCAATGACAACCTCCAGTATCTACCCCATGAAGAACCATTTCTTATCTCCAGTGACCACCCCCCAAAGGATCAATGACAACCTCCAGTATCTACCCCATGAAGAACCATTTCTTATCTCCAGTGACCATCCCCCAAAGGATCAATGACAACCTCCAGTATCTACCCCATGAAGAACCATTTCTTATCTCCTGTGACCACCCCACACAGGATCAATGACAACCTCCAGTATCTACCCCATGAAGAACCATTTATCTCCAGTAACCATCCCCTAAGGATCAATGACAACCTCCAGTATCTACCCCATGAAGAACCATTTCTTATCTCCAGTGACCACCCCCAAAGAATCAATGACAACCTCCAGTATCTACCCCATGAAGAACCATTTCTTATCTCCAGTGACCACCCCCAAAGGATCAATGACAACCTCCAGTATCTACCCCATGAAGAACCATTTATCTCCAGTAACCATCCCCTAAGGATCAATGACAACCTCCAGTATCTACCCCATGAAGAACCATTTCTTATCTCCAGTGACCACCCCCAAAGGATCAATGACAACCTCCAGTATCTACCCCATGAAGATTTTTTTTTTTTTCAGTGACCATCCCCTGAAGAATAACACAATATCTCCAGTATTACCCCAATGAAAATTTATTTCTTATCTGTAGTTACTACTCCCTGAATATTTGTTATCTCCAGTTACTAACCCTGAAGAATGATTTGTTACTTCAAGTGTCTACCCCATAAAGAATATGTTATCTCCAGTAACTATCGTATTTGTATTTGTATTTCTTTTTATCACAACAGATTTCTCTGTGCGAAATTCAAGCTGCTCTCCCCAGGGAGAGCGCATCGCTACACTACAGCGCCACCCTTTTTTTTTTTGTATTTTTTCCTGCATGCAGTTTTATTTGTTTTTCCTATCGAAGTGGGTTTTTCTACAGAATTTTGCCAGGAACAACCCTTTTGTTGCCGTGGGTTCTTTTACGTGTGCTAAGTGCATGCTGCATACGGGACCTCGGTTTATCGTCTCATCAGGATGATTAGCATCTAGACCACCACTCAAGGTCTAGTGGAGGGGGAGAAAATATCGGCAGCTGAGCCGTGATTCGAACCAGTGCACTCAGATTCTCTCGCTTCCTAGGCGGACGCGTTACCTCTAGGCCATCACTCAACTGAAGAATCCCCTGAAGAATGATTTCTTTTCTCCAGTATCTACCCCCTGATAAACGATTTGCTATCTCGAGTAACTATACCCTGAAGAATTATGTGTTATCTAAAGTAATGAACCCCAGAAGAATGATTTGTTACCTCAAGTAACTACCCCCTGAAGAATGATTTATCTCCAGTAAGTAACCCCTAGAGAATGGTATGTTAACTCTCCAGTAACAACCCCCACCCCCCCTACCCCCACCCACACACCCTGAAGAATGATATGTTATCTCTCCAGTAACTACCCCATGAAGAATGACATTATTCTCCAGTAACTACTCATCAAAGAATGATTTGTTATCTAACAACCACCCCTCACCACCACAACAAATATAATTTCAATCATTTCACACACAGCACACAAGACTCCCCTCCCATGCCCCCAACACAACAAAAGCACACACACACACACACACACACACACACACACACACACACACACAAACACACACACACACAAACCAAACCCAACAACCTCCTCCAAACAAAAACAACACAACAAACAAAAAAAACTAAACAAAAACAAAGGGTGAAAGCTCCAAAAAGGAATAAAAAAAAAAAAAAAAAAAAAAGCAAAGAAACAAAGCCCACACCCACACCACCACCTCACCCCCCCCCCCCAAAAAAAAAAAAGTCCCATCCACCAACAGACTCCAACACACTCCCCCCCTTCCATCCCCCCCACACACCCCCCCCCAAACCCACCCACACACCCTCCCCTCCAAAGTCCACAGACCTGCATGAGGACGCCCTGCAGGAAGCGGAGGAGGACGAAGACGAGGAAGGTTGGGGCGAAGGCCATGCCCAGGCCCAGCCCCGCGGGGAGGAACAGCGTCAGCAGCAGCACGGGCCGCCTGCCCACCAGGTCCGACAGGAAGCCGAACAGCAGGCCCCCGGCCATCACCCCCGCAAAGTACACCGTGGTCGCCAGGCCCGCCAGGCCCTGGTCCTCACACACCAGGTCCCACTGTCACAGCGGTGATAATTCATCTTGTTATACACACCAGGTCCCACTGTCACAGCGGTGATAATTCATCTTGTTATACACACCAGGTCCCACTGTCACAGCGGTGATAATTCATCTTGTTATACACACCAGGTCCCACTGTTACAGACACCAGGTCCCACTGTCACAGCGGTGATAATTCATCTTGTTATACACACCAGGTCCCACTGTCACAGCGGTGATAATTCATCTTGTTATACACAACAGGTCCCACAGTCACAGCGGTGATAATTCATTCTTGTCACACACAACAGGTCCCACTGTCACAGTGATGGTAACTTATGAAGTTTTACACACCAGGTCCCACTGTCACAGTGATGGTAAGTTATGAAGTTTTACACACCAGGTCCCACTGTCACAGTGATGGTAACTTATGAAGTTCTACACACCAGGTCCCACTGTCATAGTGATGGTAACTTATGAAGTTTTACACACCAGGTCCCACTGTCATTGTGATGGTAACTTATGAAGTTATACACACCAGGTCCCACTGTTACAGTGATGGTAACTTATGAAGTTCTACACACCAGGTCCCACTGTCACAGTGATGGTAACTTATGAAGTTTTACACACCAGGTCCCACTGTCACAGTGATGGTAAGTTATGAAGTTTTACACACCAGGTCCCACTGTCACAGTGATGGTAACTTATGAAGTTTTACACACCAGGTCCCACTGTCACAGTGATGGTAAGTTATGAAGTTCTACACACCAGGTCCCACTGTCATAGTGACGATAGCTTATGTAGTTCTACACACCAGGTCCCACTGTCACAGTGACGATTATGATGATAATCATAATAGCAGTACATTTATATAACACTTTGAAACCTCTCAAAGTGCTTTACAACACCGCGTCAGTCAGACACAAAACATGTAAGGATGGACACACACACACACACACACACACACACACACACACACACACACAGAGATAAATTTGGGGTGACAAGTAGATCTTTTTACCTACTTGTCCACAGGATAACTTAAAAATATTGTCTGGTAATTTCCAGCCCTGCTAAAATACACCAGGTCCCACTATACAAGGCAGAGACCAGATGAAACAGACTTAACCAGGTCCCACTGGAGGCTTTCAAAATGGAAAGGATGTACTGTGTGCTCATCAAGGGGGTTCCTGGGATGGTCTAAATATTTTTGGGGAAGGAACTTTCTTAAAAAGAGAGAAAATTAGGAATCCCATGTTCAGTCTTTCCCTAGAGTTGTCCGCTTACGAAAAAGAGTTGCTTCCCTTTACTACCTCTTGGCCCAGAAATGTGGATGATAATGACTAACAGATATGCCTGACTGTGCAGCAATGCAGGCGTGATTAGAGTGGGAAGCGTTAGAGTGACCTTCTGAAGATAGTCTGGGATCCCTTAGAATCAGGGTTAAAGAATCTCTGGGACGCCCGGGATTTTTTTTAACTAACAGAACCCCTGCAACTGAGATCTAACGTTTAGCATGAAACTGGAACATTTATCAGTACAGTCCTCAAGTAATGTACAAAAAAATCTTCTGTAGATAATCTTTTTCTTTTTTTTCTTATAAATATGAATATATACAGGCAGATGAAGAAAAATTAAGAGAAGTACCCATGCATGGTGACGTTCTCTTCCTTCTCTTAAAACTGACATACATTGTAATAACAAACACAAGAATGCTGCAATGATAAGATCCTTTTATACACATCGAAAAAAATGTACAGAATGTCTCTCTCTATCACACACACACACACACACACACTTACACAAACACACACACACACTTAAATACACACATGCAGACACACTCACCTCTGACACAATGCTGTTTTCTCCATGAAGGGGACTGTACTTCCACTGCCCTGCCTGACATTTCACAGTGATGTTCTCCCCTGTTTCCAAATATAGCTCAGAGGAGCACTTCCCTTTCCACTCTTGAAGCACTGTCAGATTTTTGTAACTGAAATGCATTAAAAAAAAAAATCAAAAAAAATCAAACATTAAAAAGAAACACACACGCATTCATTGTACATGAATAAACAACATATAAAACAACAAACAAATTGACCATTTCATTGCCAGAAAATATCGTAAGTGCTTCCCCACTTGACAGGAAATTTTGAGATATCTGGGATAATACTCTTTTTTTTCTTCTTTTTATTAATTCCAGCACAAAAACTATAAAGAGAAAATGAAACTGATGTGATTTTGAAAGAAAATGAATAAGCACTCTCAACATGGGCTTCTTTTTGATTTATTTTGATAGCAGACAATTTTTCAGGCATTTCAAAGAGGAGACTGAAAACCCCCTCAAAAAGTACGTACCAGAATCTGTTACCACCTCTAACGCTGCTGATCAAAAAGTGCTGACAATTCCTCAAAGAAACAAAAAAACAAAAATCAAAAATTCCCATCTGTGTGTGTGTGTGTGTGTGTGTGAGTGAGTGAGTGTGTGTGTGAGTGAGTGAGTGAGTGAGTGAGTGAGTGAGTGTGTGTGTGTGTGTGTGTGTGTGTGTGTGTGTGTGTGTGTGTGTGTGTATGTTGTTGTTGTTGTTGTGTGTTGTGTGTGTGTGTGTGTGTGTGTGTGTGTGTGTGTGTGTGTGTGTGTGTGTGTGTGTGTGTGTGTGTGAGTGTGTGTGTGTGTGTGTGAGTGTGTGTGTGTGCGTGTGTGTGTGTGTGTGCGTGTGTGTGTGTGTGTGCGTGTGAGTGTGTGTGTGTGTGTGTGCGTGTATGTTGTTGTTGTGTGTGTGTGTGTGTGTGTGTGTGTGTGTGTGTGTGTGTGTGAGAGAGGAAAGGGAAGTGCATCTCTGAGCTATACTTTTGGGTTTCAATCTCCTCTATGAAATGCCTGAAATGTTTACGTGTTGACTCATGTGACCTCATTTAAGTAAATGACGTACTACATGGTTATGACATAGGACTTGTAATTTAAAAAAAAGAAAAGAAAAAAAGAAGACAATGAAAAAACTTAGACTTATTCTGTGGAAGAAAAATTCAGAAGAGATCATTGCAATACAACCGTCAGCGCAAAGGCCAACGATTTAATTTTTCTTGTTGGAAGACCCTTTCTGTGTAATTTATTTCATGCAGCCAAGACAAATTAGTTAAACTTAAGTAGTGTTGCAAAGATGAGCAACGTAGTCTGATCTATCCTGAGGTTTAGTGCTGGAAAAATACTATCATCATTTATGTTGTGTTTCATATAGTTTGTATTCTGTTTCTGATGTTTGTTATTTTAATTGTTTATGTTTAATTTTGGTGTAAGATATTATTGCTGTTATATAAGGGGTGAAAGGATTAAATATTCTTGATTCTTGTGTGTTTGGGCATGCACGTGCTTGTCTGCTTATGGTAAGTATGTGGAGTGATGGCCTAGCGGTAACGTGTCCGCCTAGGAAGCGAGAGAATCTGACTGAGCGTGCTGGTTCGAATCATGGCTCAGCCGCCAATATTTTCTTCCCCTCCACTAGACCTTGAGTGGTGGTCTGGGCGCTAGTCATTCCGATGAGATGATAAACCGAGGTCCCGTGTGCAGCATGCACTTAGCGCACGTAAAAGAACCCACGGCAACAAAAGGGTTGTTCCTGGCAAAATTCTGAAGGAAAATCCACTTCAATAGGAAAAACAAATAAAACTGCACACAGGAAAAAATACAAAAAAACTGGTGACGCTGTAGTATAGCGACGCGCTCTCCCTGGGGTAAGCAGCCCGAATTTCACACAGAGAAATCTGCTGTGATAAAAAGAAATACAAATACAAATACTTGAATGCACTGATACTTGTGTGTGTATTAGAAACACCACAAGCTTCTTCTCTGTGGTCAATCTGCATAATTATTAAAACTGATCATCTGCATAATCATGGAACAGTACTGATCATCTGCATGACCATTAATACTGATCGTCTACGTAATCATTAATACTGATCATCCACATAATCATCAATTCTGATCCTCTGCATAATTATCAATACTGATCATCTGCATAATCATTGATGTTGATCAACGTCTAACAAGAAATCAATGATGATGACAAAAAAAAACTTTTCTTTCTTTTTCCCCCAAGAAACAAAAAAAACAAAAACAAAAAAACAACAACAAAAAAACAAAAAAACAACAAAACAAAACAAAAGCTGGAAATAACATGTTTGTTGTCAATCTATAAATGAAAATAAAAACAGTTCTCTGGCATCCATTTCACAGCCTCGCCCTCTAACAGGGCTACACATGACTACTTCTTGCCTGCAACTACTCTCCCTCTCTTCCCCCACATCACACACACACACACACACTCTTTCTCTCTCTCTCCCTCTGTGCCCCTTCCCACACACATCACTGTCAATGGGGTACAAAGTCCACACTGACACCTGCGTGCTCAACATTTAGATATATCGTTCATGTTAGTGTTCCATCTTTTTTTTTTTTTTTTTTTTTTTTGCACACCATTAATAAGTTGCTGCAGAAAATTAATAAAGCCTCTCCTCTGTGAACTTGCCATTGCTTTGTCAAGATACTGTGTTGTGTTGCGTTGTATTGTATTGTACTATATTGTACTGCACTATTGTATTGAACTGTACTGTACTGTACTGTATTATATTGAATTGTATCACATTACAGTGTGTCATATCATATTGTATTGTACTGTGTTGTACTTACTGTACTGTATTGTACTGTATTGTATTGTATTGTACTGTACTGTACTGCATTGTATTGTATTGTCCTGTACTGTATTGTACTACACTGTACTGTACTGTACTGTATTGTATTGCACTGTATTGTATTGTATTGTATTGTATTGTCCTGTACTGTACTGTACCGTCTTGTATTGTATTGCACTGTATTGCATTGTATTAGTCTAATATTGTATTGTATTGTATTGTATTGTATTAGTCTATTACTTTCTTGTCACAAAAGATTTCTGTGTTTGAAATTCAAGCTGTTCTCTTCATGGAAGTTTGTGTCACCACAGTGTTTTTGGTTTTGTTTTTTTCTCTCTCTCTTTCCGTCAGCAAGTGTATCTATTTCACAATCGAAGTGGAATATTTTTTATACAGAATTCTGACTAGAAACAACCCTTTTTTGTTTCTGTAGGCTCTTTGATGTGTGCTAATTGCATACTGCACATGGGACACTGGTTTATCGTCTCATCTGAACGACCGGTTCAGACACAACAGCTGTCATGCTGACAAGTGAATGAAAGGAAGCAGTATTCTCACACACCGTTAACAACTCCAACAGGTGTCCCCTGTGTCACACGCAAGTTCTGTTTAGTCTGGTGCAAAAATGTCCCCAAAGCTTGCCTCTGACAACAGCTGTGTGTGTAAGTGGTTTACAAAAATGTCCCCAAAGCTTGCCTCTGACAACAGCTGTGTGTGTAAGTGGTTTACAAAAATTCCCAAAACTTGCCTCTGACAACAGCTGTGTGTGTAAGTGGTTTACAAAAATGTCCCCAAAGCTTGCCTCTGACAACAGCTGTGTGTGTAAGTGGTTTACAAAAATGTCCCCAAAGCTTGCCTCTGACGACAGCTGTGTGTGTAAGTGGTTTACAAAAATGTCCCCAAAGCTTGCATCTGACAACAGCTGTGTGTGTAAGTGGTTTACAAAAATGTCCCCAAAGCTTGCATCTGACAACAGCTGTGTGTGTGAGTGGTTTACTTATTTAGAAGGAGGCGCAGCTGTTTTTGGTTAATTTAACAAAACACTAGCGCAAGATATTTTAGTGAATTGCCAAGAACTTATAAACACACACACACACACACACACACACACACACACATGCAAACACACGCACGCACACACACATACACACATGCGCACACACACACACACACACACACACATAAAAACACACATACACATACATGCGCGCACACACACACACACACATGTACAGACTGACACATGCACATACACACATATGTTCGTGAACACAGAAATACATATGCTTCATGAAACATAAACATGTGAACACATGAACTACACATGTATGCCCCGGTATGGCATGGATGTACATGCATGGAAAAACATCACATATGGAAGAAAACAAGTTTTTATGTGCACATATGTAAAAACAACAACAAACAACAAACAATAAAATAAGATAAAATAAAATAAATAGAAAATAGACATGTTTGTACATCAATTTTGATAAAAGAAGTAAGCTGCCACAGGTAATGGATAACATAATTATAATAATCCTTTAATAACACTTTATAAAAACAACAACAACAACAACAAACAAAAAAATACTGGTGCTCCTTGAAGCTATTTCAACATGTATACATGCCATGATGTGTTCTTTATTATTTGTTATTGTTCTTCATCTTATTATTACTATTATAAGTATTATCATATTGAAAAATAACCCTTGTATCTCAACAAATTAATGATTTTTTTTCTTCTTCTTTTTTTTTCCCCGATGATCATTGATGGACCAAATGTTTTGCTATGTGAATGTTGAATCACACTGATGTCGTGAAAAGTCAAAATATAACCTTGTTTACAAGGGGAAAAAAAAAAAAAAAAATCACATTGGGAAGAAGAAGAAGAATCTGATAGCTGTGCTGTTTGGAATCACAGTATACAGCAGCTGAGCTGCCTTGTGGTAATGCATCCAACTGGAAAACTGATCCTTTTCCTCTATCATTTCACACACACACACACACACACACACACGTCTATCTATCTATCTATCTCTCTCTCTCTCTCGCTATATAAACACACAGGCACACACCCCACTTCGTGCTTACAAATCTGTCAAGAGACATTCTGCATCATTCCTTACTAACAAAACTCCCACTGCCTAACGACAATGTGTTCAGAAGGGAAAGCCCGGAAACTGACCTTCTTTACAAGGCAATATGGCAAACTTGTTCAGCACAATCTAACCCATTTGTTGCAGATATTGGTAAAACAAAAAGCAAAAACAAAAAACCCAACTGCAAAAAAAAAAAAAATATATATATATAAAATAAACACAACATCGCAGACTGATGAATAAGAGGCCATGGGTTCGAGCCCTATCAGAGGTGCTTTTTATTTTCTTTCCTTTTTCTGTGCCCGTTACCGGCCTCTACCCAAATTTAAGTGTGCTATGGGGTTCTCCCCCCCCCCCACACCCCCCATGACTGACACCTACCCAGACTTAAGTGTGTTATGGGGTTCTCCCCCCCCCACACACACACCCCCACCCCCCCCATGACTGACACCTACCCAGACTTAAGTGTGCTATGGGGTTCTCCCCCCCCCCCACACACACACCCCATGACTGACACCTACCCAGACTTAAGTGTGCTATGGGGTTCTCCCCCCCCCCCCCCCCCCCATGACTGACACCTACCCAGACTTAAGTGTGCTATGGGGTTCTTTTTTTTTTTTTTTTTTTTTTTTGCCCATGACCGGCCCCTACCCAAACTTAAGTGTGCTATGGACTCAGGCTGGAAGACTGGGGCCACACAGCTGAGGGTCATCCACTTCATGGATGCATCTTCGGGACTGTTGCCCAGAAATCTCCTGACCAACACTGCAGCTGGCTGCCCCTCTCAGCCGTGGTTGATGCCAGGATTTATATATATATATATATATATATATAATAATATGAAGAGTACAGCCTTGTCAAGTGGCCCCAAACCTAAATGCACATCTCCCATAGCAGCAGCAGCAGCAGCAGCGTCACGCCCATCACCGTTTGTATTTGTATTTGTATTGCTTTTTATCACAACAGATTTCTCTGTGTGAAATTCGGGCTGCTCTCCCCCTGGAAGAGCGCGTCGCTACACTACAGAGCCACCCCCCCCCCCCCCCCTTTTTTTTGTGTGTTTTTCCTGCGTGCAGTTTTATTTGTTTTTCCTATCGAGGTGGATTTTTCTACAGAATTTTGCCAGGAACAACCCTTTTGTTGCCGTGGGTTCTTTTACGTGTGCTAAGTGCATGCTGCACACGGGGCCTCGGTTTATCGTCTCATCTGAATGACTAGCATCCAGACCACCACTCAAGGTCCAGTGGAGGGGGAGAAAATATCGGTGGCTGAGCCGTGATTTGAACCAGCACGCTCAGATTCTCTCGCTTCCTAGGCGGACGCATTACCTCTAGACCATCACTCCACATACATCATCACAGAAATACAGAAATCAAAATGTCAGAAAATTCTGCAGTGTATTGTACTCTATTGCACTGTATTACATTTGGTCACAACCGATTTCTCTGTGTGTGTTAATTTCAAGCTTCTCTCCACAGAGACAGTGCATCGCTACAGTGAAGCCCTATCCTTTGAAAATTTTTTTAAAAAATTCTTCCCGCAAGTCCATTTGTTTTCCTGTCAAGGTGGATTTTTCTACAGAATTTTGCCAAGGGCAACTTCTGTTGCCATGAGTTCTTTTACGTGTGCAAAGTGCATGCTACACATGGGACCTCAGTTTATCGTCTCATCCAAATGTGTGTATACTGGGGGATGGGGGGTGTATGTACAGATTGTGGGAAGATGAAAAAGCCGAAAATCTAGTTACTAGCAGCATCCAGACCACCACTCAAGGTCTTGTGGAGAAAGTACTGGTAAGTGTGAGATTCGAACATGTGAGCTCAGATTCTCTCGCTTCCTAGTCGAACGCATTACCACTTGGCCACGACTCCCCTTCTGGGGCATAAAAAAAACACCAAAGAACAAAGATGGGCGCAACAGCCAAGTGGTTAAAGCATTGGACTTTCAATCTGAGGGTTCCAGGTTCGAATCTCAGTAACGGCACCTGGTGGGTAAAAGGTGGAGATTTTTCCGATCTCCTAGGTCAACATATGTGCAGACCTGCTTGTGCCTGAACCCCTTTCATGCGTTTTCGCAAGCAGAAGATCAAACATGCATCTTAAAGATCCTGTAATCCATGTCAGTGTTCAGTGGGTTTTGGAAACAAGAACATACCCAGCATGCACACACACCCAAAAACGGAAGTATGGCTGCCTACATGGCAGGGGGTGGGGGTGGGGGTGGGTTAAAAATGGTCATACACATAAAAGCCCGCACATGTACAGATGAATGAACATGGGAGTCGCCAAAAACAGGAGTATGGCTGCCAACATGGCATGGGGTGGGGGGGTGGGGGTGGGGTTAAAAATGGTCATATACATAAAAGCCCACTCGTGTATATATATGAGTGAACATGCCTGATAATTGTGTTGTCAGCTTCTTCATATTTCGAAGTAGTAATCATAAGCTGGAAATAGAAACAGGGAGACACAAAGGCATACCACGAGAGTTACGGTTTTGTAAGGTTTGTAACATGTCTGTGATTGGTGATGAGTTTCATTTTATAATGGAATGTCCCAATTATGATCAGTTACGAAATAGATATGTTCCTAAAAAATATTTGTCTCCAAAATCGGTTTTTAATTTTTGTAATATGCTCAAAGGAGGCAAAAAAGTCATTTTAGCTGTAAGTAAGATGATTAGATTTGCAAATGTTGCCTAGTTATACTTTTGGAGTTAAAAGACATTTGTGTTTTCTCAACTTTTATGTGACATTGTTGTGTATTTGGAAATGTTTGTTCTGGGCACGAAAAGATTATTTTGCAGTAATCCTCCATACTCCAATAGGAGTGAAAGGATAATTAAAACTTGAAACTTGGGAGTTGCAGCCCATGAACAAAGAAGAAGAAGAAGAAGAAGAAGAAGAAGAAAACAACAAAATGCACCACTCCACCTGGACAGGTTGCTGGAGGGAATAGGGGTGGAAACGCCGCACTGGTGCGGGGGGGTGTACTTGAAGAAGGCCATGATGACATGGTTGAAGACCAAGGGGATGTAATTCAGCCCCAACAGGATCAGCAGGCAGATCTGGTAGCGGTTTGGGGTGCTGAGGTCGGCGATGAGCCGATCCAAACTCTTCCCCTGCATGGTGGTGGTGGTGGTGGTCACGTCTTGTCTAGGCAGGTGCTGTCACAAAAGCGATCAACGACATTGGAGAAATTTCACCGCTGAGAATCGAAAGTTGAACTTACTTGCATATTACTGTGGTTCCGCAACTCTGAATTGTATTTCTTTAACACTTTAATAAAAAGCTGCGGTGTGATATCATTCAAACACAAAACATTAAACTTCATGATGTTGATTCAGTCTAAATCACCTTGCAGTCAACAGACAATAAGTCCTGGAGAAGAAGACGATGACGTTGATTCAAATATTCTGTTACCCTTTTGATGTAATAATACTAAAAACATCAAATGTAAATTCCTCATCAGACACCGTATGAGACATAGGGAGTGTGATGTGATTCTTACATTCTTAAACCATTAAATTCAACTTTTCTGAATGTCTGAATATTGGAATACACAAGAAACAAAAGAATGGAACTAACTCGTTAATTGTCAATCAACATACTTCAAACTCCTCTCAAGGGTAGAGCAGAGTATGTGCTGATCTTATTGAAGCATATACAGTTTTTAATGGTGGCGGAAATGTGTCTTGGAATCATTCTTTAATTCATCACAGTACAGTTCAACAAGAAATGCTCTTTTTTTTTTTTTTTAATTCCACAAACAAATCTATAGATTTTCCTTTATCAGGGTAGGATGAAAACATGCCAGTACATGCTTATTCCTTTTCCCTCATTAAAAATAGTTTTGATATCAGGGGGTGGGGGGAGGGAGGAAGGAATGCTGATGGTAACTTTTTTTTTCAGCCCCCAACTACTAACAGTAACACAAAAAAGTATCATTTTGGTGACACTTATAATTACCAACATATTAACCAAAATATGGAATGAACTGTCACCTCAGATTTACTGTTATGAAACAAGCTCACCACCACATTAAAGAAACGACTGGATCATTTTAAAAAGCTTTGACAATTGAAAACCATGACAAATCTGGCATGAGACCTTGACTAAATTATAACAAGCTATTTCATGAAACAAAGATGGGACTGTTCAAAAGCTTTAATTGTTTTGTCCCAACTCTTCAACAAATACATTAGTCTTCTTTGATTTTTCATCTGGTTATAGTTTTACACCTTCAAGGGGGAAAAAAATCTTAGCTTGTACTTTTTGAAGAGCTGCTTATTTCTCTTTTTTTTTCATATTCAATTTCATTTTTTATTTGTCGTGAGGTAAAAAATTAAAACAACCAACTTTGTCAGTTAGTGTTATAAAAATCGTTTATGCCTCATAACGGTTGACGGGGCTTTGCAAATCACGGGCCGGAATGAAAAGTCTTCGGGAATGCCCATTGTCGCATCGTTCGATCCAGGAATCCCAACATAATTATTGTGTGATACCAGCACAACTCAGCTAAATCAAGCTGAAATTATTCACAATTTACTTCCTCTCTCACCCTTTCCAATTCTGAAAATAAAACACACAAACTGCCGTCTGCAGGTCACAGTCACAGACACCTGTCTGCTACTTGCAAATTCGTCGAACGTTCTAAATGACGCGGCGCCTTCCCCGAAACCACTCTCACCCCGAAAACTAAACCGAAAAAATTTCCGGTCGGTGTCAAAAATAGATGTGACGGCTTCAGTGATGGTGCAACTTTCGGTTCTCCAGGGTTTTTTTTTGGTTTTTTTTTTGAGTCAGCGTTATTTTTGTGAGCATGTTATTACACGTATCGTGAGGTGATTCAGTTCACGATTCACTGTTGAAACCCCCTAGAAAGATTTTTAGTAGAAGAAACGTTACCACGACTTGACCGAAACGTAGACTGCACTTCCAGTCGCTTCGGTCAAAGTGTGCAAGGTGTGACGCAATCAGATCGATCCCCAAATGTTCACCTACGGAGCAGGGTTGTTAGTGACAACAAACGAGAAAATACCTTCCTGACGAGGTTTCTTTCTTTCCACCGAAACCAGATCGATCGGTCGGACGTATTGATTTTGTCGGCAACAGGCCTCCCGTTATACGGACACTGATATGACTCGATAACAGGAAGACCGCTGAGGCCAGGCCAATGTGCTTGTGCCTCGCCTGCCTTTCACCGCCATGTGGTGACGGTGAAGGACCATTACTACTGCTTGATTATTTTTAAGTTTGCTGGAGTTGTTTCCCATATTCACCAAAGTGAGCGAGTGAGTGCGTGCTGCGTGCGTGTGTGTGTGTGTGTGTGTGTGTGTGTGTGTTGCTTTTGTTGTTGTTGCTTAAAAAAAATGGAACGTAAGACAAGGATGTGGGGTTTAAAGTTCTCAAAAATCAAAGGGCTTCCACCGAGACCTTGAGAAAAGTCAAGGTCATGACAAGGATAGACATTGTGCTGTACAGTTCGACCGAGCAGTCTCGTTCAGCGTGTAAAAATGTTTCAGTGACCTGACTAGCGTTGGGTCAAAATATAGTTCAGCAAGTAGGTCAAGGAAGCGTACGTCACTGCGCCCGAATTTTGATTGGACTAATAATTATAGCATATCATGGTGCATCAATGTGTGTCAAGTGAGCTCTGTGCGTGCCAGTGTGCGAGTGTATGTGTGTCAGTGTGCTTGTATGTCACAGTGTGAGCCGTGTGTGTGTGTGTGTGTGTATGTAGTGAGTGTGTGTATGTGTTTGTATGTGTGAGCCAAGTGAGTGTGTCTGTGTGTGCGTGTGGTATTATTATCACTAGTAGTAGTAGTAGTGTGCAAAAGTGCGTGCCTGTGTTGTACAAACCCACCAACACACCCCAAACCCTTGCCGCGAGTCAGTGCTGACCTCCGAGTGGTCTTGCACGGCCGTTTCCCCAACCAGCACGTGCATCACTCTCTCCGACACATCACTCTCTCACTCAGGCATCACTCGCGTTGGAGCTGCGATTTGTACTGAGGACTCTGTGTGCGTGTGTATCAGTGTATCAGTGGGGGTTGGGGGCCGGTGTGTGTCCACACACACACACACACACACACACACACACACACACACACACACACACACACACCGCGTACTGACATACACACATGCACGCACACACACACATACGCATCAATAGTACACTGGCACACACACACACACTCACACACACACACACACACACACAGGTATATGTAGAGAGAGAGAGAGAGAGAGAGA
This sequence comes from Babylonia areolata, assembly GCF_041734735.1. Taxonomy (NCBI): domain Eukaryota; kingdom Metazoa; phylum Mollusca; class Gastropoda; order Neogastropoda; family Buccinidae; genus Babylonia; species Babylonia areolata. The sequence goes on from NC_134887.1 coordinate 9,342,465, forward strand.
GAGAGAGAGAGAGAGAGAAAGACAACGCACAAGCTCACTCAGAAAGACAACACACACACACACACACACACACACACACACACACACACACACACACACACACACACACACACACGAACACGAACACTAACACAAACACTAACACCAACACACGCACTTATATCTATTAACACACTCTTTCTCTCTTTCTGTCAGCCACACACACACACACACACACACACACACACACACACACACACACACACACACACACACACACACACACACACACACACACACACACACACACACACACACACAGAGCGAGAAGAAGGGTATAGTCTATAGAGAGACAGACAGAGGTGGTGAGGGAGGAGATATGCAGAAAGATAGACAACAGACAGAAGATGCATGGGTGCAATTCAGAGAGACAGAGACAGACAGACAGACAGACAGACAGGGGGAGAAGGCTTCAACCCGATGTTACAGTCTGTTGTGCAGTGTGTGGACTTTCTGTTCGTTTGTTTGTTTGTGTTGTTGTTGTTGTTTGTAATTGTGCCCTCACTCATTTTGTCTTGTTTGTCACCTTTTCTGTTCATGAAAATGTACTGTTTGTGTGTGTGTGTGTGTGTGTGATGTATTTTTCAGCCACTCATTATTAGATTAATTCAGTTCTGTTGATGATGATGCTGTGCACCCTGAACAACAGAACCGCGAGCAAATCACCACCTTCTGTGTCATTCGATGGGATTCAGATCGAGAAAACTGAATGCCTACGCTTCCTAGGAATACACTTCGACAGGATGCTGACCTTCAGAATACATACGGAAAATACTGTTCTCAAATGCAAAAAAGGCCTTTCAGTCTTAAAGGCAATGGCAACCAAAGGTATTGAACAACGCCACCTCTTCCTGCTATACCAATCACTCGTCCTCAGTGTGATCGACTACGGACTTGGGCTAACAACACCGTCTCAAAGCAACCTCTTAAAGTTAGAAAGAGTTCAAAATGAAGCTATGAGGCTGATCCTTGGAACAACAAAAGACACGCCCACAGAAACCATGCGATACCTGCTTGACCTTCCTTCAGTGCAGGCCAGAAACAAGTTAGAACAGGTCAAGACCTACTTCAAAGCATTAGATAACCCTCAAAACCCACTGCATGACGCAGTCAAACAACCAAAAGGCAGCCGTCTAGGACGAGGAAGATCATGGATGGGGCAAGCAGAAGACACAATCCAGCTAGTATGCCAACTACAAGACCTGAAAGAAACAAAAGAATGGGAGAAAAACCCCGAAAACCTCAACCATCTATTCAACACAGCCATTTCACCCACTCTAGGAAGACATTGTCAGGAATGGCCAGAGGGCAAAACTGAGGCGGAAGTGAAGCTACTCATAGAAGAAAACAGTAAAGAAGAGGACATCATCATATACACAGATGGCTCAGTCACCAAAGACCAGTCCGGTTGGGGATTCACTGCGAAACAAAATGGAAAAACAGTTAGGGAAGAGAATGCTGCCTACAAAGTCACAACCTCCAGCCTAAAGATGGAAGTTGAAGCTGTGACACATGCCCTCCAGTGGCTATCGTCCATCCATACGCCCGGAAACCAACATGCCATGATTCTAACCGACTCAATGAACCTCATACAGAAAACTGAAACGGAATGGGAAGCCCAGAGTGGCATAAGGCAATGTGCAACTTTCAGATAAAAAAACTCACATGGTCATACTGCCCGGGACATGCAGGAGTTAAGGGAAATGAGCGAGCTGACAGACTTGCTGGTAACGCAACACCAACGAGCGGCCTACATCTAGGAAAATCGGAAGTCCTCAGAAAAGTCAAAGAATATCAAAAAGAACAGGTACAAGGCCATCACACCATCGATCGCCTCAAAGAAATAAAAGCAGAGAGAGGGAGCGGCCGTAAGTCTAACATGAAAGGTAGAGCACGATGCTTTGCAAATCAAACAAATATCGGCATCATTTCCAAACCAACATTGCGCAAATTTCTTCAAAACGGAACAGAGTCTCTGTGGGCTTTTCCAAATACAATAGACTGAGCAACACACTAGACGCCACGTTCTTGGCATCAGAGATCTTTTCCCATCCCTCTTGCGGCCAATCAGTGGCAGCCTCTGTGCGTGTGTGTATGTGTGTTTGTGTGTATGTGTGGGTCTGTGTTTTGAGTGCGTTTGTGCATGCGTGAGAGTGTAAGTGTACACAAGTGTCAGGAGAGTTCTGTGCATGTGTGTGTGTGTGTGTGTGTGTGTGTGTGTGTGTGTGTGTGTGTTGTGTGTGTGTGAGGGGGAGGTGGGGGTGCAGGGAGGAGGTGAGGTAGAGGATGAGGTATGTGAGTGTATGCATGCCAACACTGTGGGAGCAACATGATATTGGAACGTATCTTTGTATCTATGTGTGTGGGGTTGGGGGTGGGAGATATGGGCGTGTGTGCGTGTGCTTGTACAAGTAAGCGTTCATCTGTGTGTGCGTGTGCGTGTGCGTGTGCGTGTGTGTGTGTGTGTGTGTGTGTGTGTGTGTGTGTGTGTGCCGTGGAAGCTGCGATACATAGACTAGAAATGAGTGTGTGGAGGAGGGGGTAGAGGAGGTGAAGGGTAATTTGTGGTGTGTGTGTGTGTGTGTGTGTGTGTGTATGTGTGTGTGTGTGTGTGTTGGAGCTCATGTACGTTTATATGTATTTGACTGTGCTTTCATATCTGTGAAACTGCGTTTTTGGGGCATATCTGTTATGCATGTGTGGGTATATGTGTGAATGTGTGTCTTCATTTTTTATATTTATTTGCTTATTTATCATCATTGTTGTGTTATTTATTTAATTATTTATTTGTTATTATTATTATTATTATTTTATCATTATTTTCATTACTACTACCTTTTTTTCATAATTATTATTTATTTATGTAAGCTTATCTCTCTCTTTTTTTTTTCTCAAGGCCTGACTAAGCGCGTTGGGTTACGCTGCTGGTCAGGCATCTGCTTGGCAGATGTGGTGTAGCGTATATGGATTTGTCCGAACGCGGTGACGCCTCCTTGAGCTACTGAAACTGAAACTGAAACTCATCACACAGATTACGATTGATCATGTCCACTGTGTAAAGAAACTAACTAAAGAAGATGAGATGCATTTTCTTCTCTGTTGTCCATTTCGAAACCAAGTGCTTGAGGAGACTACTACACATCTCCTACAAGGAGCACAAGACCAATGACTATGTGCGGAACCTGGTCAGCAACCTTGTTGGGCCCCAAGAACCACTGCTGGCGACTGTCAAACGACGGAAGATGGCATGGTTTGGTCACGTCATACGACATAACACCCTCTCCAAAACCATCCTGCAAGGGACTGTAGAGGGAGGGCGCAGACGGGGGCGGCAGAAAAAAAGCTGGTCTGACAACGTCAAGGAATGGACCAAAATGACGATGCCAGATCTCCTCACGACAGCTGCCAACAGAACGGCGTGGCGAGCTATGACATCTTCCTCATGTCCCCCCAACGATCCTAGCGGTCGAGGGAATGAGTGAGTGAGTGTCCATTTCTAAAATTTGTTTGAAACGTATTTTTGCCAAAGTGTTTATAAAAAAAAAAGAAAATGTTTCGAGATTTAGGCTATTGATGTCCTCTAGAAATGCTGATACTGTGTGAAAAATGTGTCTGTATTTGCATAAAGCGTTTAAAGTAAGAGAAAATGCGCTGACATGATATTTTCTTGAAAAGAAAAGAAAAACGACCGGATTGAAGATGTCTACACACACCCCTTCACAAGGGTCAAAGGCCTTTGCTGGATAAACTATTAGTATTCTCACGCTCTCTCTTCTCTTTCTGTGTATGGAATATGACCTGTGCAAGACTATTTTCGTGAGTACTTTTTCTGATTAGTTTTATTTCTTGTTTGTTCGGTTTTTTTCCCCTTTCGCTCAGAGGCCTGCATGTAAAAAAAAAAAAAAAAAAAAAAAAAATAAATAAAAAGAAAAGAAAATAGCAATGCTTATTCCACTGCTCTCCTGAAATAAAATTCGTTTCGTTTACTTACCGGATACTACTCCAGAATCCACCTGCACCAGCACGGAGGCCAAGAGAAGGGGGACGATCGAGAGATTCATGGTGCGTGCAGTGAGTGTGCGGTTCTAAAAGGCGGGCCCGGAGAAAGAGAGGATGTCAGCACCGCGACGACGACAAAAAACAGCAGCAGGTCTTTTCACGAGGGGCGTCCAAGGCAGCAATGAAACGGGCTAGTCTGACACTCCCTGGTTATTAGGTTTTAATTAACTCTCTCCATACGAACGGCGAAAGAGACGACGTTAACAGCGTTTCACCCCAATTACCATCATCAACATATTGCAAGCGGAAGGCTCTTATACTGAAGAGGTGAATGTTGACAAAGAAGAATACCACAGTTCTGACGACGGAAGCTAAAGGTTGGGTCATTGACACACCCACTGGACATCCGAGGGGTCTATGTAGAGGAGAAGAGAGGACTGGCCGTACTGAGTGAGTTAAAAAGCTCCTCACACCATATACAGCCTGACAGTTTCAGTTTCAGTTTCAGTAGCTCAAGGAGGCGTCACTGCGTTCGGACAAACCATATACGCTACACCACATCTGCCAAGCAGATGCCTGACCAGCAGCGTAACCCAACGCGCTTAGTCAGGCCTTGAGAAAAACAACAACAAAAACAACAACAACAAAAAAACAACAAAAAACAACGGGGGAGTAAATAATAGATAAGCTTACATAAATAAATAAATAAATGAATAATAATTATAATATAGAAAAAGGTAGTAGTAATAATAATAGTAATACTAATAAAATGATAATAAAAAAATAAATAAATAAATAAGACAACAATGGTGATAAATAAGCGAATAAATGTAAAACATGAAGACACACATTCACACATACACCCACACATGCATAACAGAAATGCACCAAACATGCAGTTTCACAGATATGAGAGCACAGTCAAATACATATAAACGTACATGAGCTCCAACACACACACACACACACACACACACACACACACATTACCTTGCACCTCCTCTAGCCTGACAGTGTTGGTGTAAACATCGGTATCCAGGTCAGTTCACCACTGCCCGTCCACCCTGCGAGAAACGGCCTACATATGCACGCATTGATGCGTGTGGCCTGCTCCCCTTTCCATGGTCTGTAAGTTTGGAAAGATTCCAAAAGGCCCAGCAGTGCTTTCAAAAAATAGTTGGTTGCCAGTCTTTGTGAATACTTCTCAAGGCCTGACAAAGCGCGTTGGGTTACGCTGCTGGTCAGGCATCTGCTTGGCAGATGTGATGTAGCGTATATGGTTTTGTCCGAACGCAGTGACGCCTCCTTGAGCTACTGAAACTGAACTGAAACTGTGAATACTACTGGTCTCATCTCAAACATCAATTCAGTGTTTTGTGGTGTCTGCCTTTAGATGATCTCTCCTGACTTTAGAATTGGGCTTGTTATTATTACTCTGACTTGCTGGGACTCGGGGGTGGGGCGGTGAGGGGATGTGGGGGTGTGGGGTGGGTGGGGTAGCGGGGTGTAGGGGATCTTTCAAAGACGTTAAATAATGCATTGCAAAGAGCGTCAGTGAAGCATTCTCACATAAAATTCACAAAACTAGGCTAACAGGTTTCTTTCACAATCATGTCTTTCAGAGTTCCCCTCTGACACACCGAAGCTGCGTAAACAAGCATTCAGTTTGGAGCGCAATACTGTACGTCTCGTTCGGTCTGTAGGATACATCATGTTTGCTACGAATAATTAGAGGAGAAAGTTTTTTTTTTCACTTCTCTAATTTCGTTGTTCTATTTGGTGTAATACTGTTGAAATAAGCTGAACATTTTTTTTGTTGGTACATTTTATTTTAAAACGTAGTTCCTTAGCGTTAACTCCAGATGGAATCAGTTCGAATACCCTACATGATAATGGATAAAATATGCAAATATCAACAATAATAAAGAAAAAAACACATTCCAAATATTAAAAAGAGTTAAAAGGATAACTCGTGACGAAAACAAAAAAACCCAAAAATAAACAGAGAATAGGTGTAATGTCAAAACGAATCATACTTCATAGAAGAAAATATACCCAGAGAAAAAGTGTACTGTCGTTGACAGAAATGATAATTATATCGTGAAAGAAAAACCGATACGAATACACGCATGTGTACTGTCACAGGTACACCACAGGATCTAAAGATTCTTTTTTTAAATATCAAAATCGTCGACAAAAGAAGTAATTCTGTCGTCTGTATGTGAAATATTTACTTCAGTTCGATTGATGCAGAGAAGGGTTCTTCGCCTTCATCTTCTTCTTCTTTTCTTCTTCTTCTGCTTGTTCTCCCTCAACTCTGTGAGTCACTAAGCGCAGCACAGAGAAGAACTGTTCATCAGATTCCTTCAGGGCAGTCTGTTACGTTTCAAAGTCTGGGTCTCTGCCAATGGTTTTCCTGTCCATTCTGCAATGCTGTATATTTATATATATATTTTTATTTTTTATTTATTTTTTTTTTTTGTACGCCTATAGTTGACTTCATCAAGTTTTTGCGCCTTATACATATCATTATTATTATTAGTAGTATTTCTTTTTTTATTTATCTATTATTATTATTCTATTTTATTTTATTTTATTTCATTTTTTTTTTTCTCAAGGCCTGACTAAGCGCATTGGGTTACGCTGCTGGTCAGACATCTGCTTGGCAGATGTGGTGTAGCGTATATGGATTTGTCCGAACGCAGTGACGCCTCCTTGAGCTACTGAAACTGAAACTGAAACTGATGATAGGAGGCTGTCCTAAAGACTAACCATAATAGTACATTCTGATTTTGACTGAGGATGAATTGGATGGGCAGAGAGAGTGACAGAAGTGTATAGGCAGGCAATAGGATTTTGCCCTCAAAATTGAACAGATTGCATTCTGAACCCGATGAAGAATTCCTCGAGCATTAACTCAGAGACAGACTCAGAGACAGAGAGACTGAAGGAGGATGGGGTGGAGAGTGACAGATATGAATCAGTTGATTGTTGAATGTTGGCACTGAAGTATGTGAAACTGAATCTTGCGTGTGATAAGCAAAGGGCAGTAATTTTCCAGGAAAGTTACCAATTTTGTTGTTGTTGTTTCTACGGCTTAACAACAAACTTTAATGATTATAGTAAATTGGTTTATGCAAAAATACTGTATTAAATGAACGAAGGGGTTACATAGTGAGGATAAATCAGAAATGGTCAGAAAATCAAAAGTGATCAAATAATGAAAGATGCAAAAACTTGGTAGTTGACATTATGACGTTGATTGTTTAGTTAGGTAGCATTGCGGTGTTAAAAGTGTTGGCAAATTTTAGTTGTGAGTTAATGCGATCTCTGCGGGGATCACAGGCACTAATTCTCACACTCCTCTGTTCTTTGGAGAAAATTGTGTCATATGTCTTTTTTCTAATTTTTGTTTGTGATATGCGTGGGGGGTGGATAGTAGGGATACGCTTGGTAGGTAGGTGGGGGAAGGGGTATTGGACGGGCGCATAGCAGAGCTAGGCTTGGTGGGTAGACAGTAGGGATGATTCTACCCCGCTCGATCCTCTTAGATGAACAGCCCGGTGTCCTCGATGAAGGCTGCTGTTCGTTGCAGCTCCCCCAGCAGTACAGTTTGGATGTCGGTGCTGGCCAGTACTTCCTCCTGGATGCTGCATGCATCCTACAATCTTTAAGAATATAGTCGGTTGTCATTGGTCCCTTACCACAAGGGCACTCCCCACTCTGTCCGATGTGCATGTGGTGGAGCAGGCGGTTGTGTGACACAGTCCTCAGGCGGAAGATCTTGACCTGTTCCCGTCATTCCAGCAAATGGTATCTGTCTTCTGGGTTATATTTGGGGTGCTGGAGGCACCACTTTATTCCATGCTGTGCCTTAATGATTGTCTTGATTTTATCATATGACACCAGTTTGTTGGCTTGCTCCTTCTGTGCACCGTCTTTTGCCAGAATGTCCGTTGCCTTTGATGCCACATTGTGCTGGTACCCATTGTATCACAACTTTCTCCACTCTGGCATTCAGGGCTACAATGGCTGAAGTGAGATGGTTCTGTTCTTTGCAGCAGGAGTTCTTGAGGGCTTGGAGCGCGGAGAGAGCGTTTGAGAACACCACCACCTGCCCTGATGTTCTCGTGGAATTCTGCGAGACTGTTGTGGCTGCCTCACAGAGGGCTTCTCGCTCAGCTTGGAAGTTGGTGGAGTATTTTCCTGTTGGGATTGCAATTTCTTCATCTCCGTCTTTGTATCGGAGGAAGATTCCAGCTCCACCATCCCTCGTTGCTTCTGTGGCGGAGCCATCTGAAAAGACATGGGTCCAGTCTTCCTGGGGGTACTGGTTGCAGATGTACTCCATGGCCAGGGCCTTCCTTTGGGTGTCTGATTGTGTTCCTCTCTTCTCCACTCCGGGAATGCTGGTGACGACTGTTGGGAACACCTGCCTCTTCAAGATGGGTGGGTGACATTTGCCGGGATAGGCTTTGCTTTGTGTTCCATCAAGACTGGTGTTTGTCTTTCAAGGCGTATTTACTGGTGGATGAAGCTGCCTCTTTTCAGCCGGCTCTTGGTGGGTCTGCTCATTCTGTTGTTCACTGGATGGTTTTCAAGGCGTTTGAATTTTGCTGCCTGGATGAGGATCTTTGTGTCCCTTCAGTCCTCCAGTGACTGTAGCCCAGTGGTCTCCTCCATCTTCAGGATTGGGGTGGATCTCATGGCGCCAGTTATGACACGCTGAGCTTGGTTCTGTATCTTGTTGAGATGGTCGAGGTTAGACTTTGCAGCTGATGCCCATGCTGATGTCCCGTACTCAACTACAGGTCGGACTCTCCCCGTATAGTCTCTTTAGGACACGTTCATCAGCTCTCCAGTCCGTCCCTGCAAGTTTCTTCATGATCGCCAGTCTCAGCTTGGCCCTGCTACAGCATCTGGTGATCTGCTGTTTCCAAGTGAGCCTGCAGTCAAAGGTCACTCCCAGGTAGGTAGGTGTGGGTTCCTCTGCAAGCCTTTGGTTGTTCAGTGTCAGTTTCGCCTCTTGCTTCTTGCTGGATAGGCTGAAGATTATGTAGGTTGTTTTGCTTGAGTTGACAGAAACAAGCCATTCCTTGGTCCAGTTGCTGATCTTGCTGAGCGCAGTCTGGAGGCGTACCTGTGCTGTAGTGGTGTACTCTTCAGAGCACCAGAGTACCAGGTCGTCTGCATAGATCGCTCCTCTGACCCCTCTTGGCAGTTCTCTGACGATGTCATCTATGAAGATGAGGAACAGCGTTGGCGAAAGGACTCCTCCTTGTGGTACTCCCTGTCTCAGCACCTTCTTCTTGCTCTTCTAGCCCTGAATCTTGACTCAGGCTTGGCGGTTGTGTAGGTACTGGCTGATCCAGGTGTACATCCTCCCAGACACACCACATCGCCTTCCAGACATCCTTCCAGACTTTGTCGAACGCCTTCTCCATGTCAGTCCAGAGAGCAAGCGTATTCTTTTCTTGGAATGCGTCTTCAATGCTTTGAGCGATGAATGTGATCTGGTCTTCTGTTGATCTGTGTTGGCGGAAGCCTACCTGTTCAGGGCTCAGCAGCTGATACTTCTCAAGGTGCCAGACAAGCCTAGTGTTGACAAGTGTCTCCATCAGCTTTCCTAAGCAGCTTGTAAGGCTGATGGGTCTGTAGCTGTCAGCCTTCAACTTGTCCTTTTCCTTTTTGTGAATGGGGATCATGTCTGCTTCCCTCCAACACGGTGGGACTGATCCTATCTTCCAGCTGGAGTTGAAGATTGTTAAAAGGACTGCCTTGCTCTTCATCCCAAGATGCAGAATCGTTTCATTTGTGATTCCGTCTGGTCCAGGTGACTTCTTCAGGTTGAGGCTCTGCAACGCTTCCTGCAGCTCTTTCTCTGTGAAAGCTGAGGTCATGACTTCCTCTTGGGGCTCTTTCTCATGAAGTTCACATTGGGCCTGTGCACTGCAGCTCCATGTTCAGGAGGGACTTCCAGATTGCTGATGTTTTCATAGACGTCTATGAAGAGGTCTGCTGCTTTCTTCCCAGAGAGGTAATTTCCATTCTCTTGTATTGTTATTGTGGTGTGACTTGTCGTTTCGTTGCTGAGGGTTCTAACCAGTTTCCACAGCTTGCTGCCATCCTTGTCGAGATTTAGGCTTTCGGTTTTCTCTTGCCAGCTTTTTCTTGCAGCTTGTGCACAGGACAGCTTGTATCTGGCAGTTACTTCCTTCAGCGCTATGTTGTTCTCCGGTGATGGCTGCTTTTCTGCTCGGTCCCTGGCTTTCGTAACAGCATCTTCCAGATTCTGGAGTTCCTCCGTCCAGTAGGGCTTGTAGTCTTTGCGTGCTCCTCTTGGGATGGATTCTATAGCAGCTTTCAAGACGGCCTTTGTGAAGTCTTGAACCATCTTGTTTGAGTCCTTCTGCCTGATGTTGATTGGCTTTGGGTATGTATCTGTGAGGGTGTCAAAGAGAGTCCAGTCCGCCTTTCTGTAGTTCCAGCGGGGAAAACACTTTGATTGAGGAGCCTGCAAGTTGAGGTTGATAGAGAGTTTTACGTGCTTGTGGTCACTTCCTCCAAGCTGGTTGAGGACTGTTCTTGTGGTCCTGACGAACAGGTCGTTGGTGACGAACGCTAGATCTGGTGTTGATGTGGTCATCCAGCGTCTAGAGTAGAAGGTGGGTTCATTATCTTTTGGTTGATGAGATGAAGATGTGTGTCAATCTCCCAATCCTCAACTTCTTCGCCTCTCCTGTCCGTCTCTTCATAGCCCCATCTCTCTGAGTGACTGTTGAAATCTCCCACCACCACGCAGTTGTTGTCTGGGGTGTTCATTTATGTGAGGGAAAGATCACGATCTTGAGGTTAATAGACATTGCAGATCCTGATGTTGTGTTCTTTAAAGACTATACCAACCCCTTGGATCTCTGCCTGTTGACTGGTGTTGATCTTGAGTTCTTGTGCGGCGATGGAATTCCGCACCAAGACAAGCACCCCTCCTTTGTTTCTTTCCTCACGGTCCAACCTGAGGATAGTAGGGATAAGCTTGGTAGGTAGTGGTGTAGGGAATGGGTATTGGGTGAGCAGGGGGAGTGCTTGACTTGCACGTCTGCACTTCGAAAAAAGACAACAACAACAAAAAACAAACAACAAAAAAACACCCTACTATTACTACCTGTTCTTTTCAAAATCCTAAACAGTTTTAGAAAAGAAAGAATCAGACTTTGCAGAAGAAATATTCACTGAGTTGACAGCTGAATCAAATTACTCATAAGATGATCACAATGATTGAACAAGATAGTCGGAAAGTATAGGCGCTGCAGTATGATGCAGAAAGTGGATTACACTGAGAAAGCAGAGGGGAAAAAAATTCACAGGAAAAAACAAACAAACAAACAGAAAAGCAAGGAGAGATCGACACGACTGGCCACAACAAACTTTGCATCACGAATAAACCTGTTCCCGCTAAATATCCTGACTGATGAAATCACGACACTGACTGTTTCTATCAAAGATATTATATACACGTGGAAAATACATTCGTATTTGTTTCAGATACATGTTTTGCAGAAGAAACGCTTTTTGAAAATACAAGGAAAAATCGACTGGACACGCCTACGCTGCATACATAGTAAAAACGGGCTTTCCAGAAGACTTGAAACTTTATACACAATAGGTGGGGGTGGGGGTGGGGGTTGTGGTTGTTTTTTTCTGCCCCATCATCTGCACCGTTTCAGTGGTATTGCTCCCACGTCGCTCATTCCAAATCCCCCATACACAGCACTGAAATATATATATATATTTACATATCTTCTTCTTCGTTCGTGGGCTGCAACCCCCACGTTCACCCGTATGTATACGAGTGGGCTTTTACGTGTATGACCGTTTTTACCCCAGCCGCCATGTAGTCAGCCATACTCTGTTTTCAGGGGTGTATGCTGGGTATGTTCTTGTTTCCATAACCCACCGAACGCTGACATAGATTACAGGATCTTTAACGTGCAAATTTGATCTTCTGCTTGCGTATACACACGAAGGGGGTTCAGGCACTAGCAGGTCTGCACATATGCTGACCTGGGAGATCAGAAAAATATCCACCCTTTACCCACCAGGCGCCGTTACCGAGATTCGAACCCGGGACCCTCAGGTTGAAAGTCCAACGCTTTAACCACTCGGCTATTGCGCCAGTCATATAATTATTTACATATATATATATATATATATATATATATATGTGTGTGTGTGTGTGTGTGTGTGTGTGTGTGTGTGTCTATGATACACGGCCACACGCGTGTTTGTCTGTCACAGCACCAGCGTCGGCAGTCTGCAGGGAACCATCGATGTTAGGCCGCCAGGAGGCCACACACCAGAGGAGACCCTACACTGCTGCTGAGTCACTTCGGTGGTGTTCAGTGGTGCCTGTTCTGATTCAAAGTACTTAGAACACCACCTACTAAGCCCCCAACTGACGACAATAATGGCTCAGTTCCGGAGCCAGACTGAGTAGGCATCCCTCCCAGAGTGGAGACCGCCACCACGTCCCTCCAACGACAGTCCCCCATGAATCTGCCAACACTGAAGATATTGACAGGACTCACCACAAGCACGCACGTGGAACGGTATTGAAACTGAGGTCACCATGACAGCAGGGCATGAAAGGCCACAAACTTCTGGAGGCATTTTAGAATATAAGGTGGAGAAGGATTACGATGAGGATGACGATGTTGCTATGGAGGTCCATTTTGGTTTGGGACTTCGTGACAAGGCTGTACTCTCGCATCCTGTCATAATGATATCACAGCGTCAACCAGGCCCGACAGATACAGACACTGTGTTGGTCAGGTAATTAAAGCAACGCACCCAAAGACGCATCCGTGAAGTGGATGATACTCGACTGTGTGGTCCCAGTCTCCCCATTTTGGCCCGTACTGATCGTATACACAACACACTGTGCTCTGGGTAGGTGCCGGTCGCGGGCCGAAAAAATACGCCTCCGCTGGGTTTCGAACCCATGTCCTCCAAGCCATCAGTCCGCGACGCTCGGCTAGCCACTGCGCCACGGCGGCTGTTATTGGTATATCTAGTTAAAAATTTTACAGAGCACGCTGTTCCCCCCCCCCACCCACCCACCCCTGCATATCTAAAGGACGGAAAGGAGTCACTGCAATTAAAAACTGCTCTGAACCGGTTTTAAACTTTTCTGAATACCCGTGTATCCGGCTCTTTGTTATGCAGATATACGCACTTTCTTGTGATTTTGATAATAGTGTCTGGGTCTTCTTCTTCTTCTTCTTCTTCGTCGTGCTTAACTTTGAGAGGAGTTATCGGGTCTAGCCTAACTGGGTCCATGCAAACGTACTGATCGTAGGCATACATCAGTAGAGGGAAAATACTCTTTCGCTTACAGGCATCTAAACCCCCTCCATTTTTGACTCGCTTGTGTAAACAAAGTGAGTCTATGTTTTAACCCGGTGTTCGGTTGTCTGTGTGTGTGTGTGTGTGTCTGTGTGTCCATGGTAAACTTTAACATTGCCATTTTCTCTGCAAATACTTTGTCAGTTGACACCAAATTTGGCATAAAAATAGGCAAAATTCGATTCTTTCCAGTCATCTTGTTTAAAACAATGTTTCACCTCTGGGATGGGCACAAAAAAATTTAAAAAGAAGCCAAATTATATGCAAGCTGAATTTACTGTTATATTTATATTTTTTTAATTCTCTAAACTTGGCACTTTGATCTGATATTCAGACGCAACAACAAGAGCAGTCATTTTTATCATTTTTTGTTCAAACACTGAAACAGGAACTTCTTTTGCTAAGCATGGAAGTTATATTTATTTTGCATGTCTTTGGTGCAGATAGTAGAAAAGGGAATTTAATCTGTAATTAATGCTAGGGGACTTAATTTGCTTTAAACTGATCTTTCTCATCTTTAACATTCCATTTTGAAATTATACTCAATACATAAAAAGCTTGTGTGTTTTACTCTCAGTGTACAGGGCTTTCACTATGTTCATTCGCCCAAGTGGTCTTTTTCGGAAAATACTAAAATCAATACGACGAGTGGACTTTATAAATCTATTGGCTGAGCCCTGAAGGTCATGGGCAAAAATCAATTGCATACACATATTTATACATATTCAAAGCGCGTGCTATTCAAAGTGCGTGCTCATATTATTCGCGAACGCGAACGACGCCATTTTGTTTCAAGTTGTTGACCTGCCCGTTCAATCCTATATTCAATCGACAATACACGATAACATATGATGGAAAGTTGGAGAAGGAGACCGTTAAATATTTATTCAGAGAAAGATTTGTGAACGCCTCATCACTTACTGGATTATGCCCCAAACTGCCATAAAAATATCCACAGAATCAGTCACAATTCACAGTTCAAAATAATAAACCATGTGAGTTAATACCCTTGAATTGATGAAACGTAAACATTTCCAGTCTTGACTTTTCTCAAAATGAAGTCCTTTTCACTTCATACGACGTTTAGAAGTACTTGTACCTGGCTCTACTCGTTATTAGTTTAACAAAATACTCATTTTTCATATCAACTTTAAAACTATAAAACTAGAATGAACATAAAAGAGAAATTGAATCGACCGTGTCAACCGGGTGTAACTAAACTTGTACATCTATTTAGATCCAGAGAAAACGGCTAAATGTTGCAGTGTGATTGCGGCGACAGCCACGCCTCCTTTACCGCGGACTTAAAAAGAATTTTTAATTGCCCTTAAAGATTTTTTGAATGCCCAAGATACACCAGAATAATATGATTTAAACAGCGTTCTCACTGCGAATACCGCGATCGATTTATCGCCCTTTAAAAAAGCATGTTTGAATATTATATTTTTGAACGTCAGTTAAGGAGCCACAATAGTGTAATGGGTAAGACAGGTTCTTCTCACCCGAACACGCGGGGTTCGCATTTGCCTTTAGGACTTCTTTTTTTCTTTTTTTCTTTTTCTTTTAACCCGAAGCTTTATAATAACAAATACAGAACACATTTTAACGATTGGGTTTGTTGTTTTTTTGTGGTTTTTTTTTAAAGTGTATCACAAGTGAGTCTTGAAGGCCTTGCATCTCTTGTTTTTTGTTTGTTTGTTTGTTTGTTTTGTTTTTTTTAAAGGAGGTCTGATGTGACGAACATGGATCCATACGCTCACCCTTATGCCTTCTTGAAACTGAAACTGAAACTGAACGACTTATGCAACAGTGCGTGTCAGCATCATAGCGAAAAGATTACGAGACAACTGACAAAGCTATTTTTTTGCAGCAGTGTGTGTGAGTGTGTGGGTGTAGGTGTTTTGGGAGGATCCCCCCCCCCCACCTCCTCCTCACCCCCACCCTCTAGTCTTCGAATTACAAGACTTTACCATCAATCTTAAATTTGCTATTTAAAAAAAAACAACAACAAAAAAACCCAAAGGGTCCGTCAATATATCTTGCTCGTCATGTACGTCAATTATGTCATATAATTCTGAATGACCCCGAAATCCACATCTTTCCGAAAGAGGGTTTATTGTACGTCCACCAACTGTTGGTGCTACCGAGGCCATATTCCTGTGACATTTGAACTTCTGGACATTCTTTTAACAGTATGTTTTTTCTCGGACGATATGACAGATGTGAAAAATGGTGGCAATAAGTTTTTCTACCATGTGAGATTTCAAGATTTTAAGAATGACAGAATATGCGAAATATTTATACCCCCGTTTTGTACACTGTGCACCACTACTGCTCTTTTAACTTTGTCTCGTCTTTACGTCTTTTTTTTTTTTTTTTTTTTTTTTTTTTAATCCCATGCAACATTAAGGCACTTTTTTGTTTTGTTTTGCAATTTAGAATACTGTTATTCGGTGGTTCTGGAAGCATAATCCATTAGAAATTTAATTTTGACAACATGAGCGACCCAAGGACAGCATCCTTCCTAATGACACGGACTTTTTTCATCCATACATTACTTAATTCATAATTTGTTGGGGTTTTGGGGTTGTTGTTTTTTTTCGTTTCATTAAACGTCACATCCACGTCTGCTTTTTTATGCAGGTCACTAGTAAACCAGAGCTTCATGATTTTTAAACTGTGGTGGATTTAAAATCATTTTTAAATTTGATAAAAAAACAAAACAAAAAAAACTCCAACAACAACATTGTATCACAATTACGTTAATTTCCCAGCCAACATTACATACATGTTTTCTTTCACTCCATAATTTGATTTGAGCGTTCAAGTTAATTCCAATTACCCTAGTTCTCTAAAATAGTTCTTCATACGATTTTTTGTCACCTTCTAGAAAAAAAAAGACGTATCATCAGCAAACTGGCCAACCGGACACACACACACACACACACACACACACACACACACACACACACACACACACACACATTATTGTCTATATATCGATACGGAGATTTGCTTTTTGGCAACAGCACGTGTCCAACATAAATACACACACACACACACACACACACACACACACACACGCGCGCGCGCGCGCGCGCGCAGGCCTTTGATGCATACATATACATATGTCACAGTGTGTGTCAACACACCTGAGCCAATAAAAGTATTAGTCACTTGGATAGAGCAATAAATGTCTAGCCTACATCCATCTCTCTTAACAACAACAAGAAAAAAGAAAAAAAAAAAGAAGTGGAAAACAGTTACATTGTTCACCTTGTCGCCTGTGCAAACTTCAAAATTCAACTTAACATGTAATAATAATTATGTCTAATTTCTGAACGGACTGTTTTGAGCTGTAGCTGGTTTCCATGATTAATCACGTACAATACAATCCCATCTGTCAGTATCAGTAGCTCAAGAAGGCGTCACTGCGTTCGGTCAATTCCATAATACACGCTACACCACATCTGTCAAGCAGATGCCTGACCAGCAGCGTAACCCAACGCGCTTAGTCGGGCCTTGAGAAAAAAAAATGAAATGAAAAAAAAAAAATAATAAATAAATAAAAATAACAAAAATTTTAAAAAAAGAAAGAAAGAAAGGAAGAAAATAACTAAAATAAAATAAATAAACTAAAATAAAACAGAACTGTTTCATCAAATTGGCGGACATACCTGTTTGTATTTCAGTCGTCAGAAGTCTTACACGATCGGAGATTGACATGTACTTGGCATTGATTTTTTTCACGTTCCCCTTTAAATAAAGAGTCACCGCTGCTCGGAGAATCGAGCTGAAACGGCCCCGCTGTGGTCAACTTGTTCACAGCCTGGGTCTTGGTTCGAAGTGAAGGCTGCGTCAGTTGTTCAAAGGGGGTGAGTCCTGGACGTGAGAGGAGAGAATTCAAACGAGTCCACGCTGCGTGGATATCTGCCCTGATCGCGTGACCCCCAGCTATTTATATACAGCATGGAACACATCGCTGACAGACACTGGACCCTGTTGTGTTTTTGCAGGCGTTGAAAAGTCCGCTGCACTGTGTGTGTGTGTGTGTGTGTGTGTGTGTGTCTGCGCCTGTGTGTAAATGTGTGTGTGTGTGTGTGTGTGTGTGTGCGGATGTGTGTGTGTGGATGTGTGTCTGTGTGTGTGCGGATGTGTGTGTGTGTGTGTGTCCGCCTGTGTGTAAATGTGTGTGTGTGTGCGGATGTGTGTGTGTGGGTGTGTGGGTGTGGATGTGTGTGTGTGTGGGTGTGTGTGTGTGGATATGTGTGTGTGTGTGTGTGTATGTGTGTGGATATGTGTGTGTGTGTGTGTGTGTGTGTGTGTGTGTGTGTAGGGTCGGGTTGACCGGCTGTGTATTAGGACAGGAGATCAGGAACGCGTGAGTGCCCGACAGCGTATTAATTAGCATGTGGTGTTTAGCAGTCAAACCTAGCTACGTTCATATCGCAGCTGACTGAAACTAACCCCTCACCCCTCACTCCCCCCCCCCCCTGCCTTTGTTGTATAAAGAGTGTGAGTGCTGAACAGACGATAGAATCTTTCTCACTGTGTGTTTTGTGTGAGTGTTTGTGTGTGTTTGTGTGAAGAGAGAGAGAGAGAGAGAATGAATGAATGAATGAATGAATGAATGAATGAATCTTTATTTTCCAACGGTGAAGATATTAGCACTTTGGCCGACTTACACATCTGCCGTTGTTCTAAGAGACACACAAACATGTACGCATATAAATGTAGTTATACTGAATACTTAATACATGTATAATGTACTAGTATAACACAGCGTCAAACTGAGAGACACAACATCACTCACATCTGTACGGAACGGAAGCGAGTAACACACACACGCACACACGCACACACACACACACACACACACACACACACACACACACACACACACACACACACACACACACACACACACACACACACACACAAACACACACCAAGGGAAAAACAACAACAAAACCCTAGCATGAATGCTACACATGAATGATTCAAGTGAAATTAACACAGAAAAGTAACGATAAAATTTTAAACACAGATGAAAGAGACATAAAAGGCAGCAAATAAGGCGACGGGATATGGACAGATAGACACATTATGTGAAAGACAGAGAGAGGGAGAGACAGAGGGGAGAGAGAGACACAGACAGACAGACAGATAGAGATGTAAAGATATGCCAGTGTGGGAAAAAGGAAGAAGAAGAAGAAAAAAAAAAAAAGAGTTGGGTGAGGGTGGTTCACAATTTGTAATACATGTAAGTATACAAAATCGTAGACGTGACCAGACTAGAGTTTGATTTCGTTTGTTTGTGTCCACTGTAAAGAGAAAATCTCTGAAATAATATTATATGGCGTGATACGTTATCAACCGATTGACGCATTTCGACATAGTTTGTAAGGATTGTCAGTGACAATATTATACCAGATTTTCGGTCTGGCTTTTGGCACGCATGTACTGTCCAAGTTTCTCTTTGAATGTTGTGGTGGAAAAGGGTTCTTTGAGGTGTTTGGGGAGATTGTTCCAGCAGTGCGTGCCGGAATATGCCAAACTCGATTTATAAAGGTCTATTCTTGGCTTGGGTAGAGTAAGAGTCGCATTTCGGGAGTTAGGGTTGCGAGTTTCATAGCAGACAATGGTTTGGTGTAGATAAGTAGGGCATTTACCGAATATAATTTTATGCATAAGTACGCACTTATTCAATATTAGGTGCTTTGCCAAGGGAAGAGGTGCTGGCAGTTGATATTGATGACTGCGTGTGTTTCGTAAAACACCATTGAGGTGTTTTACAGCACGTCTGTGTACAGAATCTAGTTTTTTCATGTGCACTTCGCTGCAGTTGTCCCAAACGTTTGAAACGTAATTAATTCTAGACATGATGTGAGAATGGAAAAAGAAATAGGAAGCCTCTGGACTGACGACATGTTTTAAACGGGATAATAGGTAAACATTTTTTGCAACTGACCTTGATAAAGAACTGATATGTGCCTCCCATTTTAGCTGGTTGTCAATAACGACACCAAGGTGTCGATGTTCTGTAACTTGTTCAATAGCTTGGCCATCGATTGACAAAGTGAGCGGATTTAAGCCACGCTGGTGCTTTTGGCGAGTGGCTACAATCATACTCTTTGTTTTTTCTGGGTTAAGGAGCATATTATTTTCTGTACACCAGTTGGATACTTCGGTTAGGCTGGTTTGTAATCTATCATTAATGTGCTCTGAATTTACTCCATATGTATGAAGAGAAGAGTCATCTGCAAACATGTCGCATGATATTGCAGATGAGGAGATACATAATGGAAGATCATTGATATAAAGGTTGAACAATAAGGGGCCAAGCACAGAGCCTTGGGGAATGCCCATTTTAGTTATTCCCACATTCGAAAAGGTCCCGTTTACTAATACACTCTGCTTTCTTTCTTTTAAGTATGACTCAAAAAAATTAACAGAATTTGTATCAAGCTGATAAACCCGTAGCTTTTCAAGAAGTATTCGATGATTAACGAGATCAAATGCTTTCTTCAAATCTAGAAATACAATTCCGTTGATTTTTTTGTCATTTATAGCTGTGAGCAGTTTATCTAAGAGACTGGTAAGGGCTGTCTGACAGGAGTGTTTTGGGCGAAACCCTGACTGATTTTGATGAAGCAAGTTGTGCCGGTCAAGATATTGCAAAAGGTGCTTGTGTACGTGTTTTTCAAGTGGTTTAGAAAGCGATGATAGTATTGATATTGGTCGGTAATCGTTCAGGTCAGAGGGATTTTTTACTTTAGGTAGTGGTATGATTTTGGCAGTTTTGAACGTAGTTGGAAAAACACTTTTTGAAATACTGAGGTTATAAATATATGTCAGATGATGCACTGTATATGGCAGTGATAGAAGCAGAATTTTATTGCTGAGTCCGTCACAGCCATGTGTGTTTTTTTGTCCAAGGTTGGATATGTATTTACCGACCTCATAAACAGTTAGTTGTGGAATGTGAAATGTATCTTGTTGGCTGAGCCTGTCTGAACAAAATGATTTTAGACTGACTGGACATTCATACTGATCTGAGTTTTGTTTCAGACGATTAGTCAAACTTTCCGCGATGGATAAGAAGTGGTTGTTAAAGTCTGTTGCTGTGAAACAATCATATTTCAATGATTTTCCAGGAAATGACTTATTGGTCAGTGCATTGAGAGCTTTCCATATAGATGAAGTATTGTCTGATTCTGACGTCGTTATCCTGTTAAAATATGTCTTTTTGGCCTGACGGACTAAGAACTTTACGTGTTTTCTTTGTTGCTTAAACGCGGAATAGTTCTTTTCTTTCTTAAGTTTATCTCTAATTTTAATCGCTATTGATATGATGACAGTAAACCAAGGAGGTGTTGAGAGAGAGAGAGAGAGAGAGAGAGAGAGCCAGCTGTGGCCCAGGTCTACTTTATTCAAGGTCCTGTGTATCTAATGTCTGTCATAGCTAATGCCTGCTGCGAACAAGGCTTAAATCTTTCCTCGTTCTCGGAAGACGGCATAATTATTTAATTGCCCCCTTTGCCCAATAAATGGAAGTATAAAATGCAGTGTTCTAGTTAGTCAGTTAGTCAGTTAGTAAGTTAGCTAGTCATGTAAAAACTGCCACCACGATTACCGGGGCTGATCTACCTTCTCTAGAAGACATATATCATAAGCGGCTACTCAAAAAAGCGAAATCAATCAGCCAGGACGAATCACATCCAGCTTTGGGGATTTTCGAGATGATCCCCTCTGGTCGACGGTACCGGCAGAAGTATAAGGACGAAAACCAGTCGCTTCGCCAATAGCTTTTTTCCCCAAAGCAGTCAATGCCCTGTCTCTCGAACAATCCAGTGTGATGACTAGAATTGTGCAATCAACAACCATCTACCTGAAGATCTAGTCATCAGCCCCATCCACATGTAATATGCGGCTTCTGTTCAAACGTGGGGGGGGCGGGGGGCGGGAAGGGTGAGAGAGAGAGAGTGTGTGTGTGTGTGCAGTACGTGCATATGTGACTATGCATAAGTTTTTATATTGATATGCACTTGTATGTATCCTAATTTCTACTGTATCTGTGTTTGTGTATGATTTTCGATTTATGTTCGTACCTTGTTATGTATTATCCCCCCCCCCCTGCCCCCTCCCCCCTCCCCCCACCCCCAACCCAATATTCCTTGTGACCCCGGTACACTTGGTGATAAAGACATATTCTAGTTTGTTAGGGACTGTATTCAGGTTTAACTCACTCAGTACGGCCAGTCCTCTCTTCTCCTCTACACAGACCCCTCGGATGTCCAGTGGGTGTCTGAATGACCAAACCTTTAGCTTCCGTCGTCAGAATTGTGGTATTCTTTGTCAACATTCACCTCTTCAGTATAAAAGCCTTCCGCTTGCAATATTTTGATGATGGTAATTGGGGTGAAACGCTGTTAACGTCGTCTCTTTCGCCGTTCGTATGGAGAGAGTTAACGTCGACACCCAACATAGGTCATTAGTGATATGACCAAGGGGAGTGACCATCCCAGGAAGGTGTGGAGAAGGGAGGGACCTAACCAATATAGGTATACCTACTACACTGACACCACCGGGATGGCAACACGTTAAAATGGGCAATGAAACTGGCAATTCGTTTTGATTACTTATATTTATTCATGATGGATGTCTGTGAATGGAATTCACAACATTTTGACTACCACAAAAGCACACACACAAACACATAAATATATATATATATATGTAGAGAGAGAGGGGGGGGGGCGGTGTGAGGGGAGAGACAGAGAGAGAGAGAGAGAGAGAGAGAGAGAGAGAGATACACATACATATCAATCTATCTCTGTGTGTGTGTGTGTGTGTGTGTGTGTGTGTGTGTTGTGTGTGTGTGTGTGTGTGTGTGTTTGCTGGTACTGAACTAGCTGTCCTTGCAAAACGAACTGCGAATTCCAGTAGCCTTTTATTTCTTTATCTATTCATTTATTATTTCATTTTCATTTTTACAAACGTCAATAAGCCGCGTAGAAGCATTTTCCGGCAAGCTTTTTCGGTCCCGTCATACCGACGGGCGCAATAGCCGAGTGGTTAAAGCGTTGGACTGTCAATCTGAGGGTCCCGGGTTCGAATCACGCTGACGGCGCCTGGTGGGTAAAGGGTGGAGATTTTTCCGATCTCCCAGGTCAACATATGTGCAGACCTGCTAGTGCCTGAACCCCCTTCGTGTGTATATGCAAGCAGAAGATCAAATACGCACGTTAAAGATCCTGTAATCCATGTCAGCGCACGGTGGGTTATGGAAACAAGAACATACCCAGCATGCACACCCCCGAAAACGGAGTATGGCTGCCTACATGGCGGGGTAAAAACGGTCATACACGTAAAAGCCCACTCGTGTGCATACGAGTGAACGCAGAAGAAGAAGAAGAAGAAGGTCCCGTCATACCCATCTCTGTTTGAATGCACAAACACTAGTATCAGTATCAGTATCAGTATCAGTAGCTCCGGTCAAGGAGGCGTCACTGCGTTCGGTCAAATCCATATACGATACACCACATCTGCCAAGCAGATGCCTGACCAGCAGCGTAACCCCGGCCAACGCGCTTAGTCAGGCCTTGGGGTAAAAAAAAAGAAAAGAAGATAATAATAATAATAATAATAATGATAAATAAAAAAGACAATAATGATGATAAATAAGCAAACAAATGTAAAACACACACACACACACACACACACACACACACACACACACGCATAACAGATATGCAACAAACATGCAGTTTGGTTTAAACCAAATTTATTCAGTAAATATGTCACACTGA